>NC_056745.1:74635986-74910986 GCF_019279795.1 Protopterus annectens
AGTATATGCTGAACAGTAGGGGTCCCAGGACCAAGCCTTGTGGGACATCACTTGTGACTGGTTTAGAGTCGGACCTGGAGCCCGTTATTCTTATCATGTGAGTTCTGTCTGTTAGCCAGTTGGGAACCCATCTCATTACATAGTTCAGGCTGATGAGTTTTTCTGTAATACCCAAGTGGGAAATGGTGTCGAAAGCCTTGGTGAGGTCAAGGTAGGCTGTGTGAACCACCTTTCCCTCATCTATGGCCTTGGTGACTGTCTCAAAGAAGTCAACCATGTCTAGTAGGCATGATCTGCCCTTAACAAAGCTGAACTGGGTTAGGTCAAGTATTTGGAGGTTCCCAATGTTTTTGTTAATGAGCTCCATGATGATGTGCTCCATAGCCTTGCAGACCAGGCTAGTCAGGCTTATGGGGCGATAGTTACCAGGGTCAGTTGTGGCACCTCCTTTGTGGAGTGGAATAACCATTGCTGTGCGCCATTCTATGGCCACATAGCCTGTGGAGAGGCTGAGGGTCAACAGCGTGTTTAGGTGTGGGGTTAGTTTGTTCTGTAGTTCGTGCACGACGCAGCCTGGGACACCATCTGGCCCCATTGAAGCTGTGTTTTTGGCTTTTGAAAGGGCTATTTTCACCTGTGCGTCTGTGATTTCCAGGACACTACACGTTTCCGGTATTGTTGTGGGCCCTTTTGGGGGTGAGAGGGGTATGAAATTTGCACTGAATCTATCTGCCAAGATGTTGGCAATATCAGCAGGTTCAGTATATTTTGTGCTATTTTGCACTAGTTCAGTGCGTATCTGCGAGTTGCCACTTAGATTCTTAACATAGCTAAAGAAGGCTTTGTGGTTATCTTTTGAATCCTTGGCTATTTTTCTTTCGAAGTTAGCCTTGGATGATTTTATGAGGGATCTTAGTTTCTTACTGATACTGATCAGGGATGTCTTTCCTTCTTGAGATTTGCTTTTTTTCTGAACTTGTTTCCTCCTTCTATTGTATAGCCTGTATATGGCAAGGGTCCATCAGACTGGTTTCCTTCTCTTAGGGGAGTGAGTCTTGGTTTTGCTAGGGACGGCACAATCCATGCATCCTTGTAGGTGCTCATAGAGTGCAATTGTAAAGGTTTCTGCATCTTGGGTAGCGTTATCCTTTAGCGTGGGGGCTGTGAAACTTACCGCCTCTGTCTTAAGTAAGGTGAAGTTAGCTTTAGAAAAGTTTTTTACTGTGGTTTCCTTAGTTGGGGATGGTGGTGGGGTGTGAACATCCAGAGTGATTAGTTTATGGTCTGATCTAACCAGTGACGGGTTGACCTCCGGTGTGGAACACCTGTCACCCAAGTTGGTGATGACCAGGTCCAATATGTTTTCACCTCTGGTAGGGGAGTTTACCAGCTGATCCAGGGCATTTGAGTTGATGAATTCCAGGAAGTGGTGGGCCTGGGAGTCTGTACTCGAGTAGTCTTCCCAGTTAATGGTAGGGTAATTGAAATCACAAAATATCAGGGTGTTCTGTAGGACCTTCATGTTTTCCGGTGTCTCTAGAAAGGTGGAGTGGTGGTCTTGGGTCATGGAGGGTGATCTGTAGCAGGCCACGATTTACATTGCAGATTTGCCCGATGTTAGTTGCACATGGATGATCTCAGAGGTATCATGCTGTTCCACTAACCTGGAGGTGTAGGTATCCTTGATGAATATGGATACACCCCCTCGTTTTGTGTTTCAGTCCATGTTCTGTGGCCAATACGTGTGGTATGAGTTGTAGCCTGGTAGTGCTGGGGTGCTCTCTAGAGCCTTGAGCCAGGTTTCAGTTACTGCACAGATGTTGATGTTCTCCATACGGAGAAGTGCTTAGAGCATGTGCATTTTGAGATTTAAACTCCTGGCATTGAGTAGCATAACCCTCAGTTTTTTGTTAATTGTGCTGTTTACGGAGGTGGGTTTGACTTTTGAGCCTTGCCTAAAAAAGACACTATGGGGGCAGCAAGAGCATTGGCCAGTATTCGAAAGCCTAGGGGTGACAGGTGCAAGCCGTCTCTTGCGAAGCAATGCAGCTTGACAGGTGCAAGCAGTGTCTTGCGAAGCAATGCGGCTTGTTGAGCATGTCGTCCTTGGCTGACAGATACTGGATCCCCTTTGAATGACACCAGAAGCTTAGCCAATTGATGAAATTGATCATTTTTTCTTCATAATGAGGTATCATTCTTGGTGAGGGCAGGATGCTACTCAGGGTCAGAGTCATACTAGCCTGGGCTACATGATCATAGGTTCATAGGTTCATAGGTGTGTACTAGGCTAATGGCCCTGGAGCCTTTACAAGCATAGCCCATAGGATTACCCTGGCATCATGCCACCTGACCTTAGTTCCCAGTGCCTCTGTCAAGTAGAGCCACTGGAGTGATCCTGGGGTGAATTTTCTATTTTCCATCCACTCATCAAGACTTCTCGAAGAGGGCCAGTGAGGCGCTCCACTTGACATGTATGGGAAGTCTATTCCATAGCATGGGTAGTCTCTGAATTATGAACCTGTCCCTGTCATATTTTTGTACTAAAATCCCACTTTCCTGCAACAGCTGGTCTCAACAGAGACTGGCCCCATCCACGTGACCACCACACAGGTCTTGATATAGTTGTTAAAATGGCCGTAGATACACTAAAATATTTGAAAGTATACATATACTACTAATTATTTTAAAATGCTCACTTGCCATGTCTAGGTCAAATGATTTAAACAGCAGGCTTTTTTTCAGAAAAAGAAAGGAGGTATGTGCAACAGATGGTGACCGACCTGCTCAATGTTTACACTGCTGAAGTAGAAGTGACTGGAATTGTATTAACACGCTAAACTTTGTTAATGCACTTTTCCTTCACCCCCACTTATAAAGACTTAAACTTCTGATTTAGTAAACTGGGAACTCTACAGCTACACTAGACCCAGGAGAAAAAAAAACATTCCCCTCACTCAGATTTTTTTTGGCCTGTTTCATTCAGTCTTCGATCACTATGCTACCACCTTAGCTACAAGTTATACAAGACCGCTCCTTCTTGTACTACCGTACTTTACTAACTGAGCACAATACTGTGACAGTAATTTACTCCCCACCATTTAAAGCATCACTGAATATAATGCCCAGTGCCATGCCCAAACTGAAAAAAAAATACAATTTCTATTATGTTAACTAAAAATACAAAGTAGACAATCAGAGAGCTCTTCCATGTCTCTTTTCATGTAGTCCAGGGAGGTATGTCTCAGGTCATTCACACCAACATGAACAATGACAGAGTCATATTTGTACTGGTTCCGGAGTGAAAAAAAAAAAATATATATATATATATATATATATATATATATGTGTGTATTAATATAATGAATGTCTGTCCTCTCCCTCTCTATGTGTACAGTGTATATAATAATTTGAAACTTTGTCATTTCGGATCCTGAAATGTGAAACCTGTGACTCATAATCATGAAAAATGAAATTCTCCATCCAAAATAACATTTCCAAAGGTAGCTACTGAAACAGTTGTTAAAAAATCATTTGAATGGGATGCTATCTATTGTAACATAAATTACCTCATTCACGTATGTGAGAAACAAGTCAAGAAGCAAGAACAAATTCAGTAGGACACATGACACAGTGGACAGTGAAAAGTACCATTAAACCACCATAACACTCACCGGAGTAATACCAAGGGCAGAGTAACTGGAGTGCAGCACAATATAAAGGATGCAAATGAAAAAGTCCGGCACATGAACAGTGCTATCAGCAGGGTTTTTATTGGTTTATATAAACTGTATCTCCTGTTATGCTGTGCTGTAAACAAACTTCACACAGGACATGATCACGTGGAACATGCCCGCATACACAAATTCTGTTTGCGGATGATTGTATTGTTAAACATTATATTATTTAGAAAATAAAAAAATTATTTGAGAAAAAACAAATTCTGTTTGCACACACACAGACGCACACACACAGACACACACACACACACACACACACACAATTAACAAAGCTTATTTGCTATTATTTCTTAGAGAGACAGAAAGATATTGTTTATTCTACAATGGCTTGCCATTAACATTAAAAACAAGCATGGTGATTGCTCAGCCTAACAAGCGTGCCAGTTGTAAATCAAGCATATACCAACAGAAAAAAGTCCAGTCACCTGGACTTTCTTCCATTAATACATTTGATAAAACTTTTACTTTTCTTTCATTAAAAAAAATAAACTTACAAAACCGGAGACTTCAAACCAACAAGAGAGATGAGTCAGACAAAAATAAAAGGATAATCAGATTGGTTGTGCAAAACGAGAGAAATGTACCAGATTATCCTTTTGTTTTCTCTGTCCTGATTCTCCTATACATTTTTTAATTAAAAACAAGAAGAAAAAAAAACAGAGAACTTCCTTTCCCTGTTGCTTCCTTTACACAGCACCCATCGCTTCAGTCACCACCAACAAGCTATATTACCAATGATAGTTATATAACGATAGTTATAAGAAATCCAGTCTTAACAGTGAAAAAATGAATACGAACAGTTCTGGTCACAGGCTGTACCACAAATACGTTTATTGTTGATGTTGAGAACTAAACTGACTAAAAATGAATGTTTATGTCCCAATAATACAGAACTATGGCATACATATTATTGGGATGAAAGTACTCATTTTTATAGGTTCATAGGTTAGTACTAAGCTAATTGCCCTTGCAAGCCTAGCTAATTATCCCTTGTGAGACTCAAACCCTGTACCTTGTGTTTGTAAGGCAAACACCTTAACCATTAGGCCACCCTCCCATACCTACTCACTGTTTTCAACAATAAAAGTATTTGTAGAACAGCTTGTGACCGGAATTGGTCATATTATTTTTTTCTTGCTTAAACTGGATTTCTTATAACTATCATTATATAACTGTTGTTGGTAATATAGCTCATTGGAGGGGACTGAAGTGACGGGTGCTGGTGTTTTTGAAGTGTGCTTCTATTTCCTGTTTTTTTCTTCCTTTGCACAGCACTCATGTACTGCATAAGCATGAGAACAAAAGCCCCATATGCATGTGTGAAGACTGGACAAAGACAGACGAAGGCTGCCAGCCGAGTCAAACAGAATTTGATACATAATTCTATCAACTGTATAAATAAATGTAAAATACAGGCATGTTTTCTTGAGTGTAAAAGAATACTGTGAAATGTGAAACTGCAAAATATGTGACAACATTGCAGTCTACTGGCCAGTGAAGCATGTTGTGACCCTTTCATGTTTTACAAGTCGGCTCTTGTGCGTCTGGATGAAGGTTTCATGCCCGTTGTTTTAAGGCTAAAGTTTATGACCAGAATTTACATGTGGAAGGTGCTTGATTGCTCTTATTTCTGCTAGAGTGTATATGTGAAATGTCTTGTATTGTTGTAGTTTACTGAGCAGGTGTTAGCTTGCTAAATAATGCAGTTTGTGGCCTGAGAAAACCTAAGTGTCAAAATGATGTAATTTGGGACGGCCTCAGCAGAGCTGTTGGTTAGTGTTTAAAAACTATTGTTTAGTGAGAGACTGGGAGCATTTTGACTTTGGACATCTAACTCAGCACTTTGCCTTATGCTCACATGTACGTTTTGGCACTGTGATTTCTTGAAGGAATAGTTAAAGCTAGTAAAGATTAATCAGGTATTTTTCTTTGAAATCAAACCTGTACTACTGTGTTATTTTAAGTTTCTGTGTGATCTCTGAACTCTTAGATATATCTGTGGTGTAGTAGTTTTGTCTTGAGATTTAATTATTTATTATTAAATAGTTTTAAAACCTTCTACTTGTGGCTGGTTTATGTAGAGATAAAGTAATGCTTTAGAGTACATTACATATTTATAGAGTTTATTGTAATAAGCCCTTCCAATAAGCCTTGAGACTGATTAGTCATACTACCACTGGATTATAATATTGGACAGTAATAATTGGACACCCTTTTAAGGGCCTTTTAGTAACTGATAATTAACTGGGTGGTGGCAGGAATTACTATTGTATGGTCTGGGTAATAGGGGCACAGCTGGAGAACCTGTGCCAGCCTTTTCCCAGGAAAATCTGTGTGGTTGTATAATCTCTTCTCAAAGTGTGTATATGTGTATGTATCAGCTACATGGGCAGAGACATGAAGCACTGGTTGGACAGAGATGGTACTGGAGGTTTTAGCTTGCCCAGTTAGGTTGAGACCTGGACCCTATAAGTGTGCCAGTGGGGAGTATTATTGGGGATCTGGTGAGCAAAGGAGCAACCAGCCCCAGACTGACTGTGATCTCTGTGTGCACTTAAGGGAAATTGTACTTTATTGTGTGTATTTGTTATCCTTTCCTCTTCTCGGAGATGACCTCCTTGGTGGTAGTGGTGAGGATTGAGGCTCCTTGATTGCTGGGCCAGGGCACGGCCGTCACATGTGGTTTGCAGTGGTGGGATCTACTTCACACACTAATTTGCTTGTAGTGGTGTGGGTACAGCGAATTCCTGTAGCATATGTACAGTGATCTCTAAAAGTGTTTTGTACTCTAAAACAGCCACACAATGTATACTCAGAGTTCAGATCACAGTTGTTTTATTTCTTTTATTAGCTTAGCGTTAGTCAGGGTGAGCAGGAAGTATGTCAGCAGAGGAGTATGGAAAGCTGACAAGGAGCCAGCTGGCAGAGATATGCCAGGCTAGGGGGCTGGTGCATGGAAACCTTGACTAAGACAGACCTGATTGCAGCCTTGGTTACAGCTGCATCAGAGAACAGCAGCCTGAAGGACAATCAGACTGACAGCGGAGATGCAATATCCTCGGAGAATGAACAGCTCAACCTTTCTGCAGTGGACTTAAAATTCCAGCTGGAGCTGAAGAGACCTGAGTTGGAGGCCAGGCATATGGAACTAGAAGCAGCCAAGAAAATGAGGAGCTGAGAAGCTGAAGAACAGGAACAGCAGAGAAAGCATGAAATGGAAATGCTGACTCTTCGCCAGAGTCATGGAGGTAATGGGGAAGGGAGTAACCAGACTCCAGAAGCACAAAAGCTCAGTAAATTTCTTCCACAGTTTAAAGATGGGGATAATTTTGATAGCTTCATTCATATGTCTGAGCGGGTATGTAAACAGTATGAAGTTGACCAAAGGCTCTGGGTATGGTTCCTGACCCACTTACTCCATGGTAAAGCTGTAACATCTTTAGCAAAAATACATGACACTGACTGTTTTGATTATACTGCTGTAAAAAGACATTTATTAGAATGTTTTAAGCTAACACCTGAAATGTATAGGAAAAGGTTTTGTGTGCATAGACGCAAGGCAGATGAAAATGTATGTGAATATGTTGTTGAACTGAGCACTTATTTTCATAGCTGGGTGAGTGGATGTCAGGTCACCACTTTTGAAGGGCTGGCAGACCTTTTGGTAAGGGAACAAGCCCTTAGCACTTTGCCTGAGGGCATGAGGAGATGGTTAGCTGATAAACAGTGTGGTACTTCAGAGGAGTTGGGGAAGAAGGGGGACCTATACCTAGCAAGCAGCACAGCCCTGCACAGGAAAGGGACCCCCAGTACTGCTCATGGGTCTAAAGGAACCCATGGTGGGCAGCACAGACTGCCCCAACAGAATCTGCCAGTAGCAGGGGAAGCCAGTAGTCCAGGTACACGTCCAGGACCTAGGGTGAAATATTTTGAATGCAACCAGTGGGGCCATGTGGCATACAGGTGTCCACAGAGGCAAGGTGGGGAACCAAAGGTGAGGGAGCCAGTAAGTGGTAAAGACAAAATGCCAATAGTAGGTTGTCTTGAGACAACAGGGGTATGGAACTACCATCCTGCAGATGTCCTGAGAGGGAAGGATTTGGATGAGGCAGTACCATGTACTTATGCAGTTAAAAGCAGTCAGGCTAGGAGACAAGCATGCGAGTCTGGTAGCCTGGGGGAGACCCAGACAGACCACATACTTTCAGCCAGAACTGGTGAGGTGGTTACTTCAGTAAGAGAGCTACTCGGTAACAGTGAGACTGAATGTGAGCCACAGCTGCTTGTGGGTACTGATGGTCCCTTGGACAGGGTGACTGCAAAGGTAGAGGTGAGTAGTAAGTATCCAGGCTGACAGTGAGGCACCACTGTCAGAGGATGCCAGACTTTCTGTGGAAGGGGAGCTGGGAAGGGTTACAAGGAGAGAATTGAGACAGGGTCTGCTCTCAGACCCTACATTGCAAGGCCTGAGGCAGGTAGCTATGGAGGCACCTGATTCGCAAGGGAAGGGAGAATCTGTATACTGGAACAAATGATTAATTTACATAGAGTGGACCTCTGAGGGAGGGCTAGAAGGTGAGAGAGTACAGCAGATGGTAGTGTCTAGAGCCTACCGTCTGGCACTTCTAGCCATAGCCCATGATATTCCTTTTGCAGGTCATATGGGCATAAATCATACAAAGAGGCATATTATGCAAAACTTCTATTGGCCTGGAATTTCCAGAGATGTAACAGGGTACTGCAAGACCTGTGAGCAGTGCCAAAAGGTAGGCAAGGCAGGAGACAAGGTGAGAGCTCCTTTAATACCTTTGCCTGTGATTGAGGAGCCATTTCAGAGGGTAGCTATGGATATTGTGGGTCCTCTGAGTACCCCAAGTTCCACAGGGAAAAAGTATATCCTAGTTATTGCAGATTATGCTACACGATACCCTGAGGCAGTGGCTTTGTCCTCCATTGAGGCTGAGAAGGTGGCAAATGCTTTGCTAGAGATTTTCAGCAGGATAGGTTTCCCAAAGGAAATACTGTCTGGCAGAGGTGCCAATTTTATGTCAGACTTGCTGGCTTGTATGTGGAAGCCCTGTGGGGTGAAGCACATGAAGACCACCCCCTACCATCCCCAGACTAATGGTCTTGTTGAGAGGTTAAACTCGGTTAAACTCTACAATCAAGTCCATGCTACGGGCATTTGCAGATCAGTTTAAGAGGGAGTGGGACAAATATTTGCCCCATCTGTTGTTTGCTTACAGAGAGGTTCCCCAGGAATCCACAGGTTTTTCACCCTTTGAGTTGCTGTATAGGCATAGGGTGAGGGGACCTCTAGATTTAATTCGAGATGAGTGGGAAGGTGAGTGTGAGTCTCACAAGGAGTCAGTTGTGGCATACGTCCTAAACCTCAGGACAAGGCTCAGGGAACTCATGGGCTTGGCCCAGGAGTACCTGGCAGAAGCCCAACAACAGAAAAAGGTGTGGTATGACAGGAATGCTCGAGCTAGAGAGTATGCTGTAAGGCAACAGGTGATGGTTCTCATTCCTGTCAGACACAACAAGCTGCAAGCAGCTTGGGAGGGACCCTACAAGGTGGTAAGAAAGGTAAGTGATATTAACTACATGGTGGAAGTGCTAGGCAAGGGCACAAATTGTACTATGTTAACATGATGAAACCTTACCAGAATAGGGAGGCCCTTGTGCTGAGCATTTGCAGTGGGTTGCAGGAGGAGTCTGAGGGAGATCTTGTGACTGATCTCCTCAGTGAGGCTCGGGCTGACACCTCAGTGGAAGGGGTAGCAATGTCCCAGCAGTTATCTCCTACCCAGGTTCTAGAAATCCAAGCAGTGCTGCAGGAGTTTGGGGGCATGTTCACTGGGAAACCAGGGAGCACCCACCTGGTGCAGCACCAGGTGGATACAGGACCCCAAAGGCCTATCAGGCAGGCCCCTTATAGGGTGCCTGAGAGAGTCAAACAGACTCTGAGGGAGGAGGTACAGGAGATGTTGGAACTAGGGGTGATTCAAGAGTCCAACAGTCCCTGGGCCTCACCAGTGGTGTTAGTGCCAAAGAAGGATGGCAGCACCAGGTTCTGTGTGGATTACAAGAAATTAAATAGTCACACAGAGGCAGATGCTTACCCCATGCCTAGGACAGATGAGGCCCTAGAGCAGCTGGGTGGGGCTAAGTATCTTACAACCATTGATCTTACCAAGGGTTACTGGCAGGTGCCCTTGACTCCCAGTGCTAGAGAGAAGTCAGCCTTTCTTACTCCTTTTGGCTTGTATGAGTTCACAAAGATGCCCTTTGGGATGAAGAATGCCCCAGTGACTTTTCAGATGCTGGTGGATAATATCCTAGCAGGTGGGTTTGCCCTTGCTTACCTAGATGATATTGCCATCTACAGCCATTCCTGGCAAGAGTACCTTCAGCATGTCAGGGAGGTACTGGGCATACTACAGACAGCAGGGTTGACCATTAAGCTGAGTAAATGTCAGGTGGGTATGGCAAAGGTCTCCTACCTAGGACATAGAGTGGGGAATGATAAGATAAGGTCAGAACCTGCCAAAGTGGAAGTCATTCAGGCATGGCCTGCACCTGTTACCAAAAAGCAGGTGAGGGCATTCTTAGGGGCAGCAGAGTACTACAGAAAGTTCGTTCCCAGTTATAGTACCATAGCTGCTTCCCTCACAGACCTTACAAGGAAGAACAGGCAAGATAAGGTAGTGTTGACCCCAGCATGTGAACAGGCATTTCAGAAGCTTAAGGAAGCTTTGGAAGGAGCCCCTGTGTTAGCCAGTCCAGACTATAGCAAAGAATTTGTTGTGCAGGTGGATGCTTCAAACTATGGGGTGGGGGCTGTACTTAGCCAGATTTCTTCAGAGGGAGAAGAGCACCTAGTGGTTTATCTCAGTCGTAGGCTCCAATCCAGGGAGGAATGCTATGCAGCAGTAGAAAAGAAATGTCTAGCCATAGTGTGGGCACTACAAAAACTTCAGTCATATCTGTATGAAAGAAAATTCACTGTGATGGCAGATCACAACCCTCTAACATGGTTAAACAGAGCCAGTCAGCAAAATGCCAGGTTGCTAAGATGGAGCCTGGGGTGCAGCACTGCAGTGGGAGTAGCAATGCCAATGCAGATGGGCTCTAAAGACAGGGAATGGGGTGAGGTACACCCAGATAGACCTAACACTCTCAAGCGATGTTTCTCAAAGGGCACTTGAAAAACTTGCTTGAGTTCCCTGGGGACGAGGGGGGAAGATATGTGAAGATTAGACAAAGACAGACGAAGGCTGCCAGCCTAGTCAAATAGAATTTGATACATAATTCTATCAACTGTACAAATAAATGTAAAATACAGGCATGTTTTCTTGAGTGTAGAAGAATACTGTGAAATGTGGAACTGCAAAATATTTATTTATTTATTTATTTTACATTTGTTGACAGGGAAAGTACGACTGTGTATATGCCTATTTTCAGCGGAAGCATGGGGAGAAAAGCTCCATATATTCAGACATATGAGATTTACATAATATAAGAGTACAATCTAGCATATCAGATGAAAAAAGAAACAGTATAATTATAGTAAAGACACTGTTCAACAGGTGAAATAACCTATATGTCAAAGTATAATATCACAAGGAAGGCTCCTTATATTCAGACAAGCAAAATTTTACATAATATAAGAGTATAATCTAGCATTTCATAGGAAAAAGAAACCAGCGTATGTATAGCAAAGACACAGTCTGACAGGTAATGACATGTCAGAGTATAATAACAATATAAGGTGCAAGACATTTGCCTAGTAGCATTAATTTCTCACATAGAGAAAAGAGTAAACATCGTACTGCAATCATCTGCTAGTTAAAGGATATGAAATAGTAATGAAATACTGATAACCTGTTGACAGCTAATAGTAGAGCTGGCAGTTACTTAGTGGTACAGGAGAAAAGAGGGGGTTAGTTGGGGTATGGACAAGGACATAGCCAGTGAGATTTTAGATGAGTTTTAAGAGCATTTCCGAACAGACTGCTGGAAAGGAGGGTAGTTATGGCAGTGGGAAGTGAGTTCCAGATTTTGGATATGGAGTAGGAGCATGTTGTGACCCTTTCATGTTTTACAAGTCGGCTCTTGTGCGTCTGGATGAAGGTTTCATGCCCGTTGTTTTAAGGCTAAAGTTTATGACCAGAATTTACATGTGGAAGGTGCTTTATTGCTCTTATTTCTGCTAGACTGTATATGTGAAATGTCTTGTATTGTTGTAGTTTACTGAGCAGGTGTTAGCTTGCTAAATAATGCAGTTTGTGGCCTGAGAAAACCTAAGTGTCAAAATGATGTAATTTGGGACGGCCACAGCAGAGTTGTTGGTTAGTGTTTAAAAACTATTGTTCAGTGAGAGACTGGGAGCATTTTGACTTTGGACATCTAACTCAGCACTTTGTCTTATGCTCACATGTAAGTTTTAGCACTGTGAGTTTTTTGTAGGAATAGTTAAAGCTAGTAAAGATTAATTAGGTATTTTTCATTGAAATCAGACCTGTACTACTGTAATATTTTAAGTTTCTGTGTGATCTCTGAACTCTTAGATATCTCTGTGGTGTAGTAGTTTTGTCTTGTGTTTTAATTATTTATTATTAAGTATTTTAAAACCTTCTACCTGTGGCTGGTTTATGTAGAGATAAAGTATGCTTTAGAGTAGATTATATATTTATAGAGTTTATTGTAATAAGCCCTTCCAATAAGCCTTGAGACTGATTAGTCATACTACCATTGGAGTTTAATATTGCACAATAATAATTTGACACCCTTTTAAGGGCCTTTTAGTAGCTGATAATTAACTGGGTGGTGGCAGGAATTACTACCGTATGGTCTGGGTAATAAGGGCACAGCTGGAGAACCTGTGCCAGCCTTTTCCCAGGAAAGTCTGTGTGGTTGTATAACCTCTTCTCAAAGTGTGTGTGTGCGCGCGTGTGTGTGTGTGTGTGTGTGTGTGTGTGTGTGTGTGTGTGTGTGTGTGTGTGTGTGTGTGTGTGTGTGTGTGTAAATGTATCAGCTACCTGGGCAGAGACACGAAGCACTGGTTGGACAGAGAAAGTACTGGAGGTTTTAGCTTGCCCAGTTAGGCTGAGACCTGGACCCTATAGCTGTGCCAGTGGGGAGTCTTACTGGGGACCTGGTGAGCAAAGGAGCAACCAGCCCCAGACTGACTGTGATCTCTGTGTGCACTTACGGGAAATTGTACTTTACTGTGTGGATTAGTTATCCTTTCCTCTTCTCAGAGATAACCTCCCTGGTGTTAGTCGTGAGGATTGAGGCTCCTTGATTGCTGGACCAGGGCATGGCCATCACAGCATGCACAGTATATCAGGAAAGCACCAGGATACTGGGGGAAAACACAGAAGAGCAGCACAACTCCCTTATACAAGGACATTGTTTAAGAAAAGTAACTAACTTTTTTCTTAAATAAGCACCCCAGCACTATCAGGTTTCACCTCATATCATGCGCTCTGTCTCCAAAATCCGGACAACACCAAGAAGGGAGGGGGGGTGTCCATATTCATAAAGGACACCCACACCTCAAGGTTGGTGGCAATGCACGATGCATCGGAGACCATCCAGGTGCAATTAACCATAGGCAAGACTGCTCTGCAATTTGTAGCATGTTTCAGGCCACCCTCTCAAACTCAGGAACCTCACATGGCCTTCCTGAAAACACTGGAGGGGATAAATGTATCTCCAAACACCATCATACTAGGTGACTTCAACTACCCTAATATAGACTGGGAACACTACTCAGGCCCAAACACTCTAGCCCAAAGGTTCCTGGAGTTCATAAACTCAAATGCCATGGAACAACTAGTCACCATCCCCACAAGAGGAGAAAACATACTTGATCTCATCATCATGAACATGGGATCACAATGTTCAACACCAGAAGTATACCCCTCACTGGTGAGATCAGATCATAAACTAATCTCGCTGGAGGTCCTCATCCCCCCCCCACCTGAAATAAAAAAAGACCACAGTGAAAAACTTCTCAAAAGCCGACTTCACACTTCTAAAACTAGTGTGATCTCCTTTAAGGCCCCTGAGCCAGTGGTAAACATTACTCAAACCGCTGAATCACTTACAAATGCCTTCTACCAGCACCTACAGGACTGCATGGATCAGGCAATCCCAAACAAAACTAAGACTCTTTGTACCAAAGGCAAGCGTCCAGTCTGGTGGACCCCAGCCATAAACAAGCTCTACAACAAAAGGAGGAAGCTACTACAAGATAGAGCAAAATCCTTGAAAGGTAAGACACCTTTGATCATTATAAGTAAAAACTAAGAGCTCTCATAAAATCATCCAAGGCAAATTTTGAGAGAAAAATCGCCAAGGACTCAAAAGACAATCATAAGGCCTTCTTTAGCTATGTTAGAAACCTAGGAGGAAACTCCCAGATATGCTCAGAATTAGTTCAAAATGATGTGAAGATTACTGAACCTACACACATTGCCAACATACTGGCTGACAGGTTCAGTGCAAACTTCTCCCCTCCCCAAAGGAGAGATATCTATACCAGAGGATTGTAGCCCCCAAACATCTCCAACGCCTAGGTGAGAACTGCTCTCTCAAGGCAAAACACAGCATCCATGGGACCGGATGGTGTCCCCGGCTGTGTGCTCCACAAACTCAATGAGGAATTAAACCCACAGTTAGGACAGCTGTTTAATCTTAGCCTCACCTCAGGATACGTACCCAAGGAGTGGTGCACGGCGACTGTGGTCCCACTTCACAAGGGCGGTGCCTCCACCGACCCTGGAAATTACCATCCCATTAGCTTGACAAGCCTTATCTGCAAAGCCATGGAGAGGATCATAATGGAACTCATAAATAAAGACATAGGAACTTGCAGACTTTGGATCCAACCCAGTTTGGCTTTGTCAAAGGCAGATCATGCCTTTTAAACTTGGTTGACTTTTTTGAGACAGTCACCAAGGCCATTGATGAGGGAAAGGCAGTCCATACAGCCTACCTCGACCTGGCAAAGGCCTTCGACACAATACCCCACTCAGGAATCATCGAAAAACTCATCAGCTTGAATGTAAACCCATACATCACTAGATGGGTTGCAAACTGGCTAAGTGACAGAACCCACAGGGTCAGAGTTGCTGGAGCCATGTCAGACTCAAAGCCTGTCACAAGTGGTGTCCCACAGGGCTCAGTCCTGGGTCCACTCTTGTTCGGCATCTACTTTTCTGAAGTACAAGCAAACACAGGAGGGTTATGGCTGACAAAGTTTGCAGATGACTGCAAACTGGGCGCCATAGTCGAAAACACATCTGACACAGATATCCTTCAGAAGAGCCTCACAGAAATGAATAACTGGTGCCAGAGCCATGGCCTAAAGTTAAACGCCAAGAAATGCATAGTCATACCCTTCGGGAAAAACAAGGTTACCCCTAGCTACCATATAGGTGGCAATCCACTGAGCACAGAAGAAGTCATCAGGGATCTGGGGACCCAGGTTGACAGTAGCCTTTCGTTTGACACTCATGTTGCTAAAGTAGTTAGGAAAACCTTCTACATTGCCCACCTGATCATGAAGGGATTCACATCTAGACCAAGGGAGGCCATCGTCCCCCTGTACTCATCACTCATTAGACCTATGATTGAGTACAATGCCCCATTCGGAATGTATCTGACCCAACACCTGCAGCAGCTGGAAAGGCCCCAAAAGTTCCTCACCAAAAGGATAAAGGGTCTCAAAAATATGTCTTATGCTGCCCGACTGAAAGAACTCCAGCTCTATTCAGTCTCATACCGCTTGCTCAGAGGTGACCTGTGCCTGACATATAAGGCCATGTCAAACCCAGATTTGATGAATATGCTTCACCTCAAAAAATCTAGATCCCTCAGAACCACAAGGGCGGGAGACTTAAACCTTGACAAGGTTATTAATAGAACGTGCTGGAGGGACAGATTCATCACCCAGAGACTCCCTATGCTGTGGAACAAAATCCCGGTACATGTGAGGCAGAGCACCTCGCTGGCCTTGTTCAAGAGGAATCTTGACCAATGGATGGGAGATCGCAGATATACCCCAGGGATTACTTCAGTGTCACTGCTTGACAGAGGCACAGCAAAATAATAGGCATAGTTTTATTCAAACTAAAGGGGTGGCAAAAGCCACATAACTATGGGCTAGGCTTATAAATGCCCTTGGGCAGATAGCCTAGTATGAACCTATGAACCTATAATAGCAATAACCCACGACTGGGTGCTGGTAATGCTGGATTTACCCACGGTTGGCTTTGTTTGGTCATGAGGGCAAACGCCAACCATGAGTAAATCCAGCATTACCCACACACAGCCATGGGTTATTGCTATAGTAAAACCTTTGTTCAAAGCTTTTTGAGTACAGTAAAACTCTAAGGTAACTGTGATTTACCTCCAATGATGCTTAGAAAGTGAAAGCAATCTGGATTTGTCTGTTATGTTACTTTTTCTATGACTTAGCTGTGCTTCAATAAATATAGTAACATAAACTAGAAGTGATAAGTAGTACAAATGTGTATAAGACATCTCATATTGATTTGGCAGTTCACTACTTGATAAATAGAAGCCTGAATTTTATATAACCTAACACACCTTAGTCTTATAACAACTGCACTGTGTTTTTGACAGAATGCCAAAATCCTTTCAGCTGTGTAAAGGGCAATACAGCTATGCCATTTGTCTCGCTAGTGGATAATATTCAACAAAGCAGTCTTTGATATAACTTTCATGTGGTTTCTTAATTTCTTTCTGCTTAATAAACAGGGCCCTTTCATGACTTGTGTAGTTTCTTGCTGCATGTCATATAAGTAATTTATTAGGTTAGAGGATGACTGGGACTGCTATTTACCCCAGCTTTGGGTTACTAATTACCTGGCTTGTGTGGGATGGCATATGCAAGTAAACCTTCCCACTGCTGTTACTTGAGCGATATCATACCTTAGTGTTACTTTCCTTATCAAGCATGCTAAACAAAAGGAAGTGGTTTCCCAGACAGGAACTCTTATCTTTGGAAAAGATAAATCAAGATAAGGCTGTTAAGCTATATTTCCTCTTCTGATTCTGTGCTCTGTTCTACCTTTAAGCTCACAGCATCATCTGCTTCCCAGGAAGACCTTTTTTGCTTTATTTTAGTATTAGCATCCACACTGGAACAATGGCAGTTGAGAAAGAACATAATGGTGTGCACAACTATGCTTTTACCGTGAGTATTTACTGTACTCCAATGATAACTATATGACTAGTCATTTAGGACATTAAGAACTTAGAGCACATGACTTGTATACAACTTGCAGAGTGTTTATTTGTTTATTAATGTATTTATTTGTACATGCAAGCTTTTGTGTGTTTGTATTTGTTAATCAGGGTGGAGCAGTGGCCCCTGTGGACCTTTTTTCAGCACTATCTGCTTAAGTCACTTTGTTCAATCACACTGCAGGCAAATGGAAGCTAAGAGAATCAAACCCTAGACAACAGTAAGCACTAGCATCTCTTAGTCTTAATAATCTGTGTTTGTTTTGGAAGGTGTGTGTGCATGTGTGTGTGTGTGTGTGTGTGTGTGTGTGTGTGTGTGTGTGTGTGTGTGTGTGTGTGTAGTTTAATTTGTCTTAACTATTATTTAAGAGAGGTGGAAATATATAAAGTGAACTTAACCATATTTTAAAAGATCTTACAGTGTATCAGTGCCAGGTGTGCTATAAAGTCTAGAAAGGTTATGGGTCTTGGCTATGCATGTGATGGTTATTGAAACCAAATTAAGATCTTTAACAAATATTAAAGTAAATAACAATAACCTGCATTATTTGTATTCGCACTGTATATGCTTGTTTTAATCGGGGGTAGAATGTAGTTATATGTTATATATTTAATCTATGTGAATAGTTACAGTGCATATGTTGTATGATGTACACTTTGCGTGAGCAGTAATTATGCATACTATATTAAACCCGAATATGCCTAGAAGCACATATTTCTATATATGTCTGTAGCCAAGTTAATTGATAAGTATGCACATGAGAATCTGTGTGCTACCATATACAATTCTAGGAGCATGTATAAGGCATTGTATAGTTATTAAACATTTTCCTGAAGCACTGAAAAAAGAAACCATAGCAGTACATATGGTTTTCTTTATCTAAGTTTATTGAACAGTTGCATTTAAACAATAAACAGTAACACTAGCTGAATAAAGTTTTGTGAATTGCTTACATTTTATTACAAAAATATTGTATTAAATGGACATTGTAACCACGTTATAGTGACAGTTACTTGTGTATAATAGGTACAAATATAATAATTTGTTTTTTAACATTGTGCAGTAAAAGTGGCTCCACTTTCTGTCTCTCTCTCTCTCATACACACACACACACACACACACACACACACACACACACACACACACACACATACATGCATAAACACACAGGTAGATATATATGGCATTCTATCAAAACGGAATTAAATTAATTAATTAATAAAAGTAAATACAGGAAACTCAAACAGGGAAAAAAAGCCATAACTTTTTATTGTAACCTACTCATCAGCTGAAGACGTTATTTCTTATATATTGCTAGAATAAATACATGCACCACCATTGCTCAGGATGATGTGTTAATAGTTGCCAATGACTACACAAAAAAAATATTATCTGTAGCACCCCCCTCACCCCCAGTGATTAGATCAGGTAGCTGGAATAAAACTGTAAAAAACATTTACAGTTCTTCATCTTTCAAACAATTCTGACAGATATGTGAAATACCCCTGAAACAACGGTTTCAGCACAATGACATAAAAAGTACAATGGCGCTATTAATTAAGTCAAGGTTTTATTTAGTCAACTGACAAGGCAGATGCTGTGAGTGAATCTAATTATCTGATTTTCTGATTTTCGGTTTTGATTTGACAGAAAGCAAATGGTTTTGTTTTTTTAATGGTGCGAGATGCAAGACAGATATGTTCTCTAAGCTAACTGTCAAACCACAAATTCATTGTGCTTATTTTCAGGCAACTGCTAAACAGAGTGTGCTGCAAATGAATATTACTTTTACTACATCAGTCATCCTGTTTCTGTTGCATTGTTGCAGTCTTCAGCCCAGGTATTGAAGTGAGTGGATGCATGCATTACTAGGAAGTTCTGACTGGGGTTTATCACATTTTCAGTGGTGGGCCAGGATGAAAGCTGCACATATTAGGCAAGTAAATTTAAAGACAAAAAAATTACATTTTGTGAAATACATGAAAACACAATTATATGCAAACATCTAGAACACATTACAGAGAAATTACACAGATAGACAATGGATATATTATGTAATGTGCTTTAACAAACAAAGTTTTGGTAAGAAATAACTTTACCTGGAGATTAGGGAATGCGACTGAGGAAAAACAAACAAGGATAAGTGGGACAGGCAGAATGTCAAAATAATAATAAGAGTAATAATAATAAACAATAAAGGTAGGAGAGAAATCAATAAAGAGTCAGCAGGATGGGAAAAAGAGACCCATATGATAGGGTCAGCAAGCAAGACGGAGTCAGGGCTGCTGATCAACAGACATCTCATTGAATGGACATCCTGCTGAAGTTATGAAACCAGTGATGCCTCTCATTAAAGAGCGACATAGAGACATCTGATGCACGCAGACAGCTGCAGTATGTTAAAAGGAAAACCCACTCATGGCAAAGGCCCAGCTAGATAAGTAATGCTCATGACTGCTGGAATACAAGCAGATGAAAGTAAGAAAATATGCCTCTGAGTTTTGCTGATTGCACTCCGACAGACCTGAATGTTATCTTCCTTTTGTGCCCATGCCATATCCAGCATTTTCTTTCTAAATGTGGCAGCCTGTGTGTATCAGATATCCATCACCATTGATGAGTGGTGTCATCAATTTTAGGCTTTCATTTTGCTATTTAGTTGAAGTGGTTTTACTTAGCCTTGGACCCTAGGCAGACAAGGAGTGAGAAAAGCAGACATGAGGAGTGAACCAAAGGAATGTCAGAGAAGATAAATTAAATGAAGAATATCAGGGAAAAAAGTCATTCAGAGGTAGGAGCTCAGAATCACAAGAAAAGACTAGAGCAGGAAGGGCAGCAGCACAGGGAAACAGGAAATGTGGAAATGGGGTATATAATTAGGGTGCTGTTTAGCAAAGGTAGATGCCTAGGAAGGAAGATGACAGAACTGCTTTGCTAATAGTGGAGAGTCAGACTGACATGTTTGGGATAACAGATATGCAGGGCAATGACGGGGGGGGGGGGGCATGGATTAGAAAGGGACAGGATGTTCAGAAGGACAGGGTAGCCCTGGACTGGCAGAAGCATGGCCTGGGAGAAAGTGATAACAAATGTGGAGATGAGACCAGGAGGAAATAGTGGAGCAATTAATTCAAGAGGCTGAGAATGAATATGGCAAGGAACCAAAGGTATGCTACCATGGGATGCACTTCATTGGTGCAGATTGGAAAACTGGTACTCTACCACCCCCTACAGGCCACTTAGTTCAGGTAGCAAGACTGATGAATCATCAAAAATAAATAAATAAATAAATAAATAAATAAATAAATAAATAACAAAAAGAAGGGGGGGCGGGAAAGAAACATGTACATGATAAGAGACCTCCATCTTACATAGGCAGAGTGAAGTATCTCACCGTCCAAGGTGGGAAGAAAGAAAAGCCTGAATGGGGTTATCAGATAAAACCAGGGTAGGTAGAATTCTTAGTCTTGTTTTCTAAAGGGGAGGATGCAGTGAACGGTGATTGTTGAAGTTAGAAGGGGTATGCAAACCTTTAACATTGTAACAGCAAGTTTTGGAATCAGCCTTTCTCATTTTGTTTTCAGTAATTTTAAGTTTTGCACTTGTAATAGGAAGCCTGAGGTGAAGCTAGGCTCCAGTTCCAATGTTTCCCTGTTTTGGACAAAACACATTATTAGAAAATGAATCAGTGAGTGAATGCAAACACACACACAAATACACATGCCGTTTCACTTTTTCCACTGACTTCAACAACAGAAGTCCCTGTCATATTTAACAATCTGTGTTACATAATTCAGTGTATCACTTATCTATTTGGACAGTCAAGTTTCACAATCAGCAATGCCAAAATGTGAAGCAGAATATGTTTATTTGTAGATAGTACATATTTCAACGTGTGTGTCAGTACAGAGTGAAGAAATGACAAGCCAGCATGAACATACGTAACTAATATTACTATTGATGTCAGCAGCAAAAGTAGCCAACAGACAAATTGATAAGCTCCAGAAAAGTTCTCAATCTTTCATGGTGGCGTGACCCACAAAAAGGATATTTTAAGAGAAGCAGAGGGAGGCAAATCTCCCTGTCCCTCACAGAAATAAAAAAAGTAGAATGCCAGCTTTTTTATCAGTTAGAAAATGATGTTAGAAAATTACAGTTTAAGCAAATACATATACATGTAAGAAGTAGTTAAGTCTGTCCTGAAAGCACTTATGCACATTATTATGAAAGAAACAGACATTTAAGAAAAACAATTCCTACTGAAACTTTGAATTTAAATACAAACAATATGGCTTTTGTTATGTGAAACTGTGAGACAGAATTATAGAGATTAGCTAAATGCTTTACTAGCAGAAATACACACTGTTAATAATGCTGTTCATACAGACTGCTATGTTCTTAAGAGTAAGTGAAAAGATACTTACAGAACAGTACATTTGTGGAAAAGATGACTAATATATATATATATATAGAGAGAGAGAGAGAGGGGGAGAGAAGTAGAGGAAACACTGTTTTACTTACTTGCAATCAGCACACACCTGTCAAATCAGACAAAAGAGCTAATCAGAAATTAGCTGAATGCAGTTTAATAAAAATAGAATGCTCCACATTGTCAAATGTACTTGTTAGTTCAAATAAAATAGTTGCAGTGAAGTAGCCCTTGCTTGTGGTATTTTTGAGTTAGCAGCACATTTTATGATTTCTTTTGTAGTAAAGTGTCCTTTTTAGAAGCCATCTTGGATTTTGCCGAGACTGTTCAAGGCGTACCTCTCAACCTCTTAGAGCAAGAAATCTGGAAAAAGCCTGACATAATGGGAGACAATGGCCCAACAATAGGGACGTCATTTAAATATTGCTTGTATAAACTTAGAAAGTTGATAGAATAACAGGGTCTGTCTTAGTATGCATTTTTCTGAAGGATATGAAGTCTGAAACACAAATTTATGTAATTATTTAGTGACTTCAGTCCTCATATCATCACAGTGATTGGCTAGAAAACCACAGATTTTATAAGAAACAGACCAAAATATGAGCCAAAAATCTGGACATTTTGTGAAAATCTGGGCAGATGAAAAATATGGTTCTAGGATTGTGCAATGCATGTAAGGATTAGAGTGATTAATATGGGAAAAGAAAGAAAATAAGAAAGGTGTTGTCCAATAGTATGAGGCCATAGGGAAGAGTGGTAGGTGGTGAAATGATAACTGGTAAAAAGATGCCTGGAAGGAAGTACTAATTTTTTGAAAGAAAAAGCTGGGAATTTCCGGAATGATGGGATAAATGCCAGAAACAGAATAAGGAAATGTGAGGAAAAATACTTAAGAATGTACTTAAGTAGTTTTAAGATAAACAAGGACAGTAGAGGTGAGACAAAGTGTGCGGGAAAAGGAAGGGTGCGATGTGAGGGATACCGGAAAAAGAATACCACGGAGTTTAACAGAACTATGAACAGAGACGAAACATATACGGATGGGGAAGAATGATGCCAGACGTAAGGACAATTACTGTAAATGCATGGAAAATGCAATGGAGCATAGGCAATAAGAACTGTAAGTAAATGTATCAAAGGTAAAGAAAAGGAATGTGAACGTTTATTTAGTGTGCTCCTTGCATTGTTTATCAGAACTCTGTGACTCAGTTGGTTCCTTTGTATATTAAACAATCTTTCTGCCAGGAACCACAGTTTCAAGACCAAAGCCAGGGCCGTAATAGTCTTGGACAAATTTGAGAAATATACCCCTTGTATCCGATTCATCTTAAGTAGGATTCTTGCATCCTCAGCCTCCTGAATCTCTGTATTAGTTCTTGGTTCTTAGTTCTTTAATTCTCTGGGGCCCCTTTCCCCCACTGTTGCAGCTCTCTCACCCCCCCCCCCATACTTTGCTGTACTTGCTTCCTCTTTTGCATAATGTTTTGCATACCCAAATCCCATAATTCCTCTTGAAGGCTTTTTTCTACCTTATTCCCATCCCTCTGTACCCACCCCTTTGGATCTGTTGTTTGAGCCTTTTTCTGAATTGATCACTTTCCAGATTATATGAGGGGAACCTCCAGTATCTAATTTTGGGACCTGCATCCAACTCTCACAAGACTGTTTTCAAATAGGTGTAGTAAGAGTATATCAGCAGCCCTATACTTAAACTTTGAACTAGGTGTATACATTCTGCTGATATGAAAATCTTATCTACTCTGGTCCATTTATTAAGTCTGAATGAAAAGAAAGTATATCCTCTGTCAGTTGGGGAGTTTCCTGTCTTTGCCCATATATCCAATATTCCCAAATACACATATCTCTGGTATCTTTCTTAGTTCTTGTGAACTTGTTTGCCTGCTCCAAGGCCACCCTGGATCTCCTGACAGGAATATACCTGATTCCAGTCCCCATTATCAAAACCATGTCCTCAGCAAATTGCATGATTT
This sequence comes from Protopterus annectens, assembly GCF_019279795.1. Lineage (NCBI taxonomy): Eukaryota > Metazoa > Chordata > Ceratodontiformes > Protopteridae > Protopterus > Protopterus annectens. The sequence goes on from NC_056745.1 coordinate 74,659,432, forward strand.
CCAGTAGGATTCCCCTTAGCTCATTCCAACCAGCTCTAGGGGGAATATTGAGACCAACCACTGTTTTTTTACATCCAATGTAAGGATCCTTTAATGCTTGCAAATCTGCCACCGTGGTCTTCTAACTTCCCATACACCTGAACGGGTAGATGCATTAGATCATCACCAGCGTTCCTCCACTTGTCACTCCCTTATATATCAGTTCTGTATATACTATACAACCTTTCCTCCCCAATGTCTAATGCTCCTCCTGGGTGAGGTGTAACAGTCTTCTTCAAGTTCTGTTTTGATGGCACAAGGGGAAAGCCTGGCTGAGTAGATGACCATGTCATCTACATATAGAATGATACTGAGATGCAGAAGGTCTTTGGTTAGGTGATTAATAAACATGAAGAAACATAGAGGGGAAAAGATGGATGCTTGAGGTACTCCCTTGATTATTAGTGAGGAAGGAGAGAAGGAGGATCCAGTTTGGACTTTAAAGTATCCCCTGTCCTTGAAGTTTCTGATCCATGGAAAAAAGCTATGGCTCATTCCAGCTGAAATAAGGGAGTTTAACAGAATTTAAAAGTCCTCCAAGCAAAAGGCTTTTGTCAGGTTGAACAAGATAGCACTGGTAAAACATCCCTTGTCCATGTTCCTGAGAATATCATCGGTCAGGGCGTGCAGGATTATCATGATACTATGGCCAGCCTAGAAGTCATGGTGATGTACAGAAAGAATACTGTATATTTTGGGTATATTCTGTAAGCTGGGTGAAGACTAGCTTTTCAAAGAATTTACTTAGGGTGGGTAGGACTGAAACCGAACTAAAGTCATTGGTGTCTTTAGATTTGGGTTGCTTAGATATAAGTTTTACTATTGGTTGTTTTTACAGTGTAGGTATTGTGCTGGGTGAGAAAAAACATTGTATAGATAATTAAGTGTATGAAGTATATACGCTTCTCATAGTACTATAAAGCACATCTACAACTATCAGGGCATTTGTGGAGATTTCACAGATGCAGTTCTCAAGCTGTCTGGTTGTTATTTTTTAGAAGTAGAAAGCAGTGGATAATGCATGGTGGATCAGATTTAAGAACTGGGGTGTCTATGTGTTCTGTGCTGACAAAAGAGCACTGTAGAGAATTCATTAAAGAAGTCTGTTGTTGCAAGATTGGCAGAGATGGTAAGAATGGAGTGTTTAGGCTGTGGAGGGGGTGAGGGACCTTGTTCCAAATAGATGAGTAGGTGTTAGCAGTAAAAAGCATACTGCATCTGTGCACAGGGCTGCCTAACAGAAAAATGATGAGGCAAAAATTGGATTGAAAATGTAGTCAAGCATTATCCAACAGTCATCAAACCATGCAAGACAGAGCAGAAATAAAATTATAAGAGACTAAAAAAAACAATTTAAATGCCCCACAATTATTAATTTGTAAGATGTTGGTGCACATGTGCACTTAAACCATACAGATTATGAAAACATTGCAATGTATGCACCTAGATGCATCAGTTAAACAACACTGCAGACTCTAAAATATGTTTCTTGGTTGTGATAAATAAACAATTTACAATAGTGATCTGCAACATAGGAACCATAACAATAACAGGAAATACAAAGTGCTTAACCCACAGGATCATTAACACCTTTCCAATACTAGCCCCTAAGATGTACTCCCCTTTTCAAGCATGACAAAGCAGATCAGTCCTAGAATAAATTTATGGATACCCATCCAATCATTCATGTTTAATTTTAAAGAAGCTATGGTATTACTTTGTTTAACCTGCAGGGAGAGTCTGTTCCTGAGGTGATGTAGGAGTTGGGTAATACATTTGTTAATCTAGCATGTTTTATTTATGTGCTGTTGGAGATTTACGTCCCTTATCCTAGAATTAGTGGAGTTATTTGTTTTGCGAAGATCCAGGAGATCAAGAAAGATGGGATCCCTAAATGGCATGGAATGCAAAGCATTTGTCCCCCTGCTGGATCCTATAAGAAACTGGGTAAAGGAATAGTGCTTCAAGCCTTTCCTGGTACCTCAGGGAACTTAGGTTAACAATCTTCTTGACTAGAGACATGTAAAACATTTCCAGATATTTAATATGTCTAGAAAGGTACAGGCTGAAGGGGAGGACTGTACTCAATTGCTGGTCTAATTAGGAATGCATACAGAAGGATGACAACTTCTTTTGATGTGGATAATATGCCTTTAGATATTAGTTGTGCTCAATAGAAGATTTTTCTGACTACCGCTATTACATGGAGGTCAAAGAACAGGACATTATTGACCCAGATTCCAAGATTTCTGACTTCATGAATATTTTGGAGTGATGTATTGTCTATGTTATACATTATTGAAGAGAGCTGTTTACCAAATGTGACTACCAAACCTCTTCACATTTAATTTTAGCAGTTTTTCTGAACATCACTTGTTTATGAGGTTTTGCCCGTGCTGTCATGGGTAGATATCAGAGGTAGATTTGACAGCAGTTCCCAATTTGCAGTTATCTGCAGATTTATTTAATAAAATGTCCTGATTTGTGCCAAAAAGGAGGATTCTCCGTACTGAGCCCAGGGCTAGAACACTAGTTACCTTCATACTTTCCAAGCAGGAGTCTGCTATCTTTCAGCCATTTCATAATTTCATAGTTTCATAGTTTAGTACTAGGCTATCTGCCCTGGGGCATTTATAAGCCTAGCCATAGTGATGTGGCTTTCGCCACCCCATGTAATGGTACAAAAGTGTACAGAATAGATTTAGAATACTGTGCCTCTGTCTAGTAGTGACACAGTGAAGACCCCCTTACATAACAGAATGTTTACTGTGCCTCTGTTTAGTAGTGACACAGAGATGACCCCCAGGGTAAACCTACGATCTCCCATCCACTCGTCAAGATTTCTCTTGAAGAGAGTCAGTGAGGGGCTCTGCCTAACATGAACTGGGATTCTGTTCCAGAGTATGGGAAGCCTCTGAGTTGTGAATCTGTCCCTCCAGCATGTCCTATTCATATTTGTGCTGAGGTTTAAATCTTTAGCTCTCGTGGTTCTGATGGATTTGGATTTTTTGAGGTCGAGCATGTCCATCAATTCCTGATTGGACATGGCCTTGTACGTCAGGCACAGATCACCTCTGAGTAGGCGGTATGCTACTGAATAGAGCTGGAGTTTCTTTAGTCTGGCAGCATATGACATATGTAGGAGACCCTTGATCCTCTTGGTGAGGTACTTTTGGGGTATCTCCAGCTGTTGCAAGTGTCGGGTGAGGTACATACCAAATGGGGCATTGTACTCAATCATGGGCCTGATAAGGGAGGAGTATAGGGGTACAATGACATCCTTTGATCTGGATGTGAATCCCTTCATGATAAGGTGGGCAAGGTAGAAAGTCTTTCAAACCACTTTGGCAACATGGGTGTCAAATGAGAGGTCACTATCGACTTGGGTCCCCAGGTCTCTGATTACTTTTTCCGTACTCAGTGGGTTACTGTCTATGTGATAATTTGTTGGTACTTTGTTTTTCCCAAAGGAGATGGCTATACATTTTTTGGCATTTAGTTTAAGGCCATGACTCTGGCACCAGTTGTCCATTTCAGTGAGGCCTTTCTGTAGGATGTATGTGTCAGCTGGTGTATCAACTATGGCGCCTAGTTTGCAGTCATCTGTGAACTTTGTCAGCCACAACCCTCCCATGTTTGCTTTCACATCTGAGAAATAAATGCCGAACAAGAGGGGCCCCAGGACAGAGCCCTGTGGGACACCACTTGTGACTGGCTTTGAGTCTGACATGGCTCCAGCGATTTTGACTTTATGGATTCTATCCTTTAGCCAGTTTGCAACCCATCTTGTGACATATGGATTTACATTTAAGCTGTTGAGCTTGTCTATGATGCCTGAGTGGGGTATTGTGTCGAAAGCTTTAGCCAAGTCCAGGTAGGCTGTATGGACTGCTTTGCCCTCGTCAATGGCTCTAGTGACTGTTTCGAAAAAGTCAACCAGGTTCAGAAGGCAGGATCTGCCCTTTACAAAGCTGAACTGGGTGGGATCAAGTATCTGTAGGTCCCCAATGTCTCTGTTTATGAGTTCCATAATGATTCTTTCCATAGCTTTGCAGACCAGGCTGGTTAAGCTTATGGGGCGGTAGTTACCAGGGTCTGTAGATGTGCCTCCTTTGTGGAGTGGGACCACTGTTGCTGTATGCCAGTGTTCAGGTACATATCCTGTAGTAAGGCTAAGGTTAAATAGTATTTTTATGTGCGGGTTTAGCTCCTCTTGGAGTTCACGTAGCACGCAACCTGGGATACCGTCAGGTCCCATTGATGCTGTGTTTTTAGCTTTGATGAGGTCGGTTCTCACCTGGACATCTGAGATGACAGGGAGGTTACATTCAGCTGGGATAAGTATTTCTTCTTTTGGGGGTGAGGGAGGGGAGAAATTTGCACTGAACCTGTCTGCCAGAATGTTGGCAATATCTGTGGGTTCAGTGTATTTTTTGTCATTGTGAACTAACTCTGAGCATATCTGAGTGTTTCCACCCAGGTTTCTAACATAGCAGAAGAAGGCCTTGTGGTTATCTTTAGTGTCCATAGCGATTTTTCTCTCAAAGTTGGCCTTGGATGTTTTTATGAGAGAACGTAGCTTTCTACTAGTGCTGATCAGAGATGCCTTCTCTTTATGGGATTTTGTTCTGTCTTGCAGTAGCTTCTTTCTTTTGTTATACAATTTGTTTATGGCTGGGTTCCACCAGACAGGATGCCTGCCCTTGGTGGAGAGGGTCTTGGTTTTATTTGGGATTGCATGATCCATGCATTCTTGGAGATGTCCGTAGAAAGCATTTGTGAAGGATTCAGCATTGTGGGATGTGGTTTCCACTGGCCCAGTGGGCTTAAAGGATACCATCTCAGTCTTAAGAAGTGTAAAGTTGGCTTTTGAGAAGTTTTTCACTGTAGTCTTTTGTGTTGGGGGTGGAGGTGGGATATGTATATCCAGGGTGATTAGTCTGCAGTCAGATCTCACTAGTGAGGGGTATACTTCCAGTGTGGAGCACTTTGTCCCCATGTTTGTGATAATCAGGTCTAGTATATTATCTCCCCTTGTGGGAGAGGTGACTAGCTGTTCCATTGCATTTGAATTTATGAATTCCAGGAACCTTTGGGCTAGGGTGTTAGGGCTAGAATAATGCACCCAGTCTATGTTAGGGTAGTTGAAGTCTCCCAATATGATGGTGTTTGGTGAGACATTCATATCCTCCAATGTCTTCAGGAAGGCTGAATGGGGTTCCTGAGATTGGGAGGGTGGTCTGTGACATGCTACCAGTTGTATAGCAGTTTTGCCTACGGTTAGTTGCACCTGGATGGTCTCTGATGCTTCATGTGTTGCCACTAACCTGGAGGTGTGGGTGTCCTTGATGAATATGGACACTCCCCCTCCCTTTTTGGTTTGGCCCGAGTTTTGGGGCCGAAAAGCATGATACGAGGTATAGCTTGGTAGCACTGGGGTGCTCTCAGGAGCCTTGAACCAGGTTTCAGTTACTGCACAGACATCGATGTTCTCCATACTGAGGAGTGCTTCGAGAACCTGCATCTTGAGATTTAGACTTCTGGCATTGACCAGCATTACACTTAATATTTTTCCATTTTTGTTTTCTAAGGAGGTGGGTTTGTCTTTTGAGCCTTGCCTAAAAAAGGCACTATGGGGGTGGCAAGAGCCTTAGCCAATATCCGGAAGCCCAGTGGTGACAGATGCAAGCCATCCCTTGTGAAGCAGCGTGGCTTGTCCAGCATGTCATCCCAAGCAGACAGACATTGGATCCCCCTAGAATGACACCAGTAATTGAACCAATTATTAAAGCTGATCATCTTGTCTTTGTATTGTGGCATCATTCTTGGTGAGGGCAAGATGCTGCTCAGGGTCAGGGTCATACCTGCCTGGGCTACATAATCAGAGAGCTCCTCTATGTCTCTTTTCATGTAGTCCAGTGAGGTACGTCTCAGGTCATTCACGCCGGCATGGATAATGATGGAGTCATATTTGTACTTGCTTTGGAGTGACCTGAGTGCGTGTGTTATATGGTGGATCCTAGCTCCCGATAGGCAGCTCACCATTACCCTCTCCTTGTTCAGCCTGGTAAGTGGAACGTCAGTGTGTCTTACTATAGAGTCACCTGTTACTAGTGTATCAGGCATGGTGTTTGGCCTTAAGGGCTGTGATTGTTTGACATACTGATTTATTGAAGTATGTGTTGCATGTGTTATGTTTTGAGGTGGTGGATTTTTGGGTGTCTGCTTTGGGAGCCTCTGTTGTTTTGGTAAGTTTTTTGTTAGAGCCTCCGAGTATGTCTTTGTGTTATTATGTGTTTGGTTTGCAGTTGTGGTAGGTCTATGTGGGACTGGGTTTGCTGTGTGTGTGGTTACCTTCTCCTCCTGTCTGGTCTTGCCAGTCCTGAGTTGAGAGAGTTCAGCCTCCAGTTTGGCTATATAGTTGCATCTCTCACATGTATTTGTGTTTGTTGGGAGGAGGAGAGGGTTGTCTGTGTACATGAGACAATTGTAGCATTGTCTCAAGATTCCCAGATTAACCAGCTGAACCGGAGAGGATGCTAGTAATCTACTACTCAACATGCTAGAATATTATAATGGAGTGCTGTGCCTTTATGGGAAGTGGGTACTCACAGGGGTGGTAGGTGGATGTAGTGCTTACTTTAGTTTGAGAGTGCTTACTTAGAAGAGAGGTTTTGAGAACAAGTGCTAGGCTTATAATAATTTGGCTATCCATCTCACCACACATGCATCTACATTTAAGGTACGTGGCTTATTCATGATGCCAGCATGGGGATAGTGTTGAAGGTTTTGTCCAGATCCAAATAAACCATCTGAACAAAATGATTGATGTCTACAGTTTATGTTATTTTCTTAAAGAGGTTAACTAAACTGACTAGACAAGATCTCCCTTTGACAAAACCAAACTGATATGGAGTTAGCCTGATACAGTTGCTGAAATCATAATTTATGAGGTCATGTATGACATACTCCATAACTTTGCAAATCAGACTAGTCCAGCTAATGGTCTACAGTTTCCTATGTCTCTGATAGTGTCACCCTTGTACAGTGCCATCACAAGGAAAGGAGGAAATAACATGGCATATTTAAATGGCAGGCATTGAGAACGTTGATTCATTTAAGTCCCCATGCATAGCATTTAATAGGTCCTGAAGGTAACACTAAGATTATATCAAAGTGAAATTTATCAAGATAATTATATGCTTAATAGCATGTGGGTGTAAAACTGGGGTTATGGCTTTCACCCCAGTAGTTCACATAATTAAATCAAAAATCTAATGATTGTTGACATGTGAAACATAAATTTGGTCAGCAGGAGCAGACAGGATGGTATACACTAGTATATAAAATATTAAAGAAAGCATTAAGACTTCTAATTTCCATTTCAGCAGTTTGTCTTAGAAAAGAACTAGAGTTTGTTCAGAAGATGTCAATGTCTCTGCATGGCCATGACTGTGTAGATTAGGTTAAGAAGGGATAAATCTCCCGAGTTGCTCAGTAGATGTCGATGTCTCTGCATGGCCATGACTGTGTAGATTAGGTTAAGAAGGGATAAATCTCCCGAGTTGCTCAGTAGATGTCGATGTCTCTGCATGGCCATGACTGTGTAGATTAGGTTAAGAAGGGATAAATCTCCCGAATTGCTCAGTAGATGTCGATGTCTCTGCATGGCCATGACTGTGTAGATTAGGTTAAGAAGGGATAAATCTCCCGAGTTGTTCAGTAGATGTCGATGTCTCTGCATGGCCATGACTGTGTAGATTAGGTTAAGAAGGGATAAATCTCCCGAGTTGCTCAGTAGATGTCGATGTCTCTGCATGGCCATGACTGTGTAGATTAGGTTAAGAAGGGATAAATCTCCCGAGTTGCTCAGTAGATGTCGATGTCTCTGCATGGCCATGACTGTGTAGATTAGGTTAAGAAGGGATAAATCTCCCGAGTTGCTCAGTAGATGTCGATGTCTCTGCATGGCCATGACTGTGTAGATTAGGTTAAGAAGGGATAAATCTCCCGAGTTGTTCAGTAGATGTCGATGTCTCTGCATGGCCATGACTGTGTAGATTAGGTTAAGAAGGGATAAATCTCCCGAGTTGCTCAGTAGATGTCGATGTCTCTGCATGGCCATGACTGTGTAGATTAGGTTAAGAAGGGATAAATCTCCCGAGTTGCTCAGTAGATGTCGATGTCTCTGCATGGCCATGACTGTGTAGATTAGGTTAAGAAGGGATAAATCTCCCGAGTTGCTCAGTAGATGTCGATGTCTCTGCATGGCCATGACTGTGTAGATTAGGTTAAGAAGGGATAAATCTCCCGAGTTGTTCAGTAGATGTCGATGTCTCTGCATGGCCATGACTGTGTAGATTAGGTTAAGAAGGGATAAATCTCCCCGAGTTGCTCAGTAGATGTCGATGTCTCTGCATGGCCATGACTGTGTAGATTAGGTTAAGAAGGGATAAATCTCCCCGAGTTGCTCAGTAGATGTCGATGTCTCTGCATGGCCATGACTGTGTAGATTAGGTTAAGAAGGGATAAATCTCCCGAGTTGCTCAGTAGATGTCGATGTCTCTGCATGGCCATGACTGTGTAGATTAGGTTAAGAAGGGATAAATCTCCCGAGTTGTTCAGTAGATGTCGATGTCTCTGCATGGCCATGACTGTGTAGATTAGGTTAAGAAGGGATAAATCTCCCGAGTTGCTCAGTAGATGTCGATGTCTCTGCATGGCCATGACTGTGTAGATTAGGTTAAGAAGGAAAAAATCTCCCGAGTTGCTCAGTAGATGTCGACGTCTCTGCATGGCCATGACTGTGTAGATTAGGTTAAGAAGGGATAAATCTCCCGAGTTGCTCAGTAGATGTCGATGTCTCTGCATGGCCATGACTGTGTAGATTAGGTTAAGAAGGGATAAATCTCCCGAGTTGCTCAGTAGATGTCGATGTCTCTGCATGGCCATGACTGTGTAGATTAGGTTAAGAAGGGATAAATCTCCCGAGTTGCTCAGTAGATGTCGATGTCTCTGCATGGCCATGACTGTGTAGATTAGGTTAAGAAGGGATAAATCTCCGAGTTGCTCAGTAGATGTCGATGTCTCTGCATGGCCATGACTGTGTAGATTAGGTTAAGAAGGGATAAATCTCCCGAGTTGCTCAGTAGATGTCGATGTCTCTGCATGGCCATGACTGTGTAGATTAGGTTAAGAAGGATAAATCTCCCGAGTTGCTCAGTAGATGTCGATGTCTCTGCATGGCCATGACTGTGTAGATTAGGTTAAGAAGGGATAAATCTCCCGAGTTGCTCAGTAGATGTCGATGTCTCTGCATGGCCATGACTGTGTAGATTAGGTTAAGAAGGGATAAATCTCCCGAGTTGCTCAGTAGATGTCGATGTCTCTGCATGGCCATGACTGTGTAGATTAGGTTAAGAAGGGATAAATCTCCCGAGTTGCTCAGTAGATGTCGATGTCTCTGCATGGCCATGACTGTGTAGATTAGGTTAAGAAGGGATAAATCTCCCGAGTTGCTCAGTAGATGTCGATGTCTCTGCATGGCCATGACTGTGTAGATTAGGTTAAGAAGGATAAATCTCCCGAGTTGCTCAGTAGATGTCGATGTCTCTGCATGGCCATGACTGTGTAGATTAGGTTAAGAAGGATAAATCTCCCGAGTTGCTCAGTAGATGTCGATGTCTCTGCATGGCCATGACTGTGTAGATTAGGTTAAGAAGGGATAAATCTCCCGAGTTGCTCAGTAGATGTCGATGTCTCTGCATGGCCATGACTGTGTAGATTAGGTTAAGAAGGGATAAATCTCCCGAGTTGCTCAGTAGATGTCGATGTCTCTGCATGGCCATGACTGTGTAGATTAGGTTAAGAAGGGATAAATCTCCCGAGTTGCTCAGTAGATGTCGATGTCTCTGCATGGCCATGACTGTGTAGATTAGGTTAAGAAGGGATAAATCTCCCCGAGTTGCTCAGTAGATGTCGATGTCTCTGCATGGCCATGACTGTGTAGATTAGGTTAAGAAGGGATAAATCTCCCGAGTTGCTCAGTAGATGTCGATGTCTCTGCATGGCCATGACTGTGTAGATTAGGTTAAGGCGAGATAAATCTCCAGAGTTGCTCAGTAGATGTCGATGTCTCTGCATGGCCATGACTGTGTAGATTAGGTTAAGAAGGATAAATCTCCCGAGTTGCTCAGTAGATGTCGATGTCTCTGCATGGCCATGACTGTGTAGATTAGGTTAAGAAGGGATAAATCTCCCGAGTTGCTCAGTAGATGTCGATGTCTCTGCATGGCCATGACTGTGTAGATTAGGTTAAGAAGGGATAAATCTCCCGAGTTGCTCAGTAGATGTCGATGTCTCTGCATGGCCATGACTGTGTAGATTAGGTTAAGAAGGGATAAATCTCCCGAGTTGCTCAGTAGATGTCGATGTCTCTGCATGGCCATGACTGTGTAGATTAGGTTAAGAAGGATAAATCTCCCGAGTTGCTCAGTAGATGTCGATGTCTCTGCATGGCCATGACTGTGTAGATTAGGTTAAGAAGGGATAAATCTCCCGAGTTGCTCAGTAGATGTCGATGTCTCTGCATGGCCATGACTGTGTAGATTAGGTTAAGAAGAAGGGATAAATCTCCCGAGTTGCTCAGTAGATGTCGATGTCTCTGCATGGCCATGACTGTGTAGATTAGGTTAAGAAGGGATAAATCTCCCGAGTTGCTCAGTAGATGTCGATGTCTCTGCATGGCCATGACTGTGTAGATTAGGTTAAGAAGGGATAAATCTCCCGAGTTGCTCAGTAGATGTCGATGTCTCTGCATGGCCATGACTGTGTAGATTAGGTTAAGAAGGGATAAATCTCCCGAGTTGCTCAGTAGATGTCGATGTCTCTGCATGGCCATGACTGTGTAGATTAGGTTAAGAAGGGATAAATCTCCCGAGTTGCTCAGTAGATGTCGATGTCTCTGCATGGCCATGACTGTGTAGATTAGGTTAAGAAGGGATAAATCTCCCGAGTTGCTCAGTAGATGTCGATGTCTCTGCATGGCCATGACTGTGTAGATTAGGTTAAGAAGGATAAATCTCCCGAGTTGCTCAGTAGATGTCGATGTCTCTGCATGGCCATGACTGTGTAGATTAGGTTAAGAAGGGATAAATCTCCCCGAGTTGCTCAGTAGATGTCGATGTCTCTGCATGGCCATGACTGTGTAGATTAGGTTAAGAAGGAAAAAATCTCCCGAGTTGCTCAGTAGATGTCGATGTCTCTGCATGGCCATGACTGTGTAGATTAGGTTAAGAAGGGATAAATCTCCCGAGTTGCTCAGTAGATGTCGATGTCTCTGCATGGCCATGACTGTGTAGATTAGGTTAAGAAGGGATAAATCTCCCGAGTTGCTCAGTAGATGTCGATGTCTCTGCATGGCCATGACTGTGTAGATTAGGTTAAGAAGGGATAAATCTCCCGAGTTGCTCAGTAGATGTCGATGTCTCTGCATGGCCATGACTGTGTAGATTAGGTTAAGAAGGGATAAATCTCCCGAGTTGCTCAGTAGATGTCGATGTCTCTGCATGGCCATGACTGTGTAGATTAGGTTAAGAAGGGATAAATCTCCCGAGTTGCTCAGTAGATGTCGATGTCTCTGCATGGCCATGACTGTGTAGATTAGGTTAAGAAGGGATAAATCTCCCGAGTTGCTCAGTAGATGTCGATGTCTCTGCATGGCCATGACTGTGTAGATTAGGTTAAGAAGGGATAAATCTCCCCGAGTTGCTCAGTAGATGTCGATGTCTCTGCATGGCCATGACTGTGTAGATTAGGTTAGAAGGGATAAATCTCCCGAGTTGCTCAGTAGATGTCGATGTCTCTGCATGGCCATGACTGTGTAGATTAGGTTAAGAAGGATAAATCTCCCGAGTTGCTCAGTAGATGTCGATGTCTCTGCATGGCCATGACTGTGTAGATTAGGTTAAGAAGGGATAAATCTCCCGAGTTGCTCAGTAGATGTCGATGTCTCTGCATGGCCATGACTGTGTAGATTAGGTTAAGAAGGGATAAATCTCCCGAGTTGCTCAGTAGATGTCGATGTCTCTGCATGGCCATGACTGTGTAGATTAGGTTAAGAAGGGATAAATCTCCCGAGTTGCTCAGTAGATGTCGATGTCTCTGCATGGCCATGACTGTGTAGATTAGGTTAAGAAGGGATAAATCTCCCGAGTTGCTCAGTAGATGTCGATGTCTCTGCATGGCCATGACTGTGTAGATTAGGTTAAGAAGGGATAAATCTCCCGAGTTGCTCAGTAGATGTCGATGTCTCTGCATGGCCATGACTGTGTAGATTAGGTTAAGAAGGATAAATCTCCCGAGTTGCTCAGTAGATGTCGATGTCTCTGCATGGCCATGACTGTGTAGATTAGGTTAAGAAGGGATAAATCTCCCGAGTTGCTCAGTAGATGTCGATGTCTCTGCATGGCCATGACTGTGTAGATTAGGTTAAGAAGGGATAAATCTCCCGAGTTGCTCAGTAGATGTCGATGTCTCTGCATGGCCATGACTGTGTAGATTAGGTTAAGAAGGGATAAATCTCCCGAGTTGCTCAGTAGATGTCGATGTCTCTGCATGGCCATGACTGTGTAGATTAGGTTAAGAAGGGATAAATCTCCCGAGTTGCTCAGTAGATGTCGATGTCTCTGCATGGCCATGACTGTGTAGATTAGGTTAAGAAGGGATAAATCTCTCAAGTTGCTCAGTAGATGTCGATGTCTCTGCATGGCCATGACTGTGTAGATTAGGTTAAGAAGGGATAAATCTCCCGAGTTGCTCAGTAGATGTCGATGTCTCTGCATGGCCATGACTGTGTAGATTAGGTTAAGAAGGGATAAATCTCCCGAGTTGCTCAGTAGATGTCGATGTCTCTGCATGGCCATGACTGTGTAGATTAGGTTAAGAAGGGATAAATCTCCCGAGTTGCTCAGTAGATGTCGATGTCTCTGCATGGCCATGACTGTGTAGATTAGGTTAAGAAGGGATAAATCTCCCGAGTTGCTCAGTAGATGTCGATGTCTCTGCATGGCCATGACTGTGTAGATTAGGTTAAGAAGGGATAAATCTCCCGAGTTGCTCAGTAGATGTCGATGTCTCTGCATGGCCATGACTGTGTAGATTAGGTTAAGAAGGGATAAATCTCCCGAGTTGCTCAGTAGATGTCGATGTCTCTGCATGGCCATGACTGTGTAGATTAGGTTAAGAAGGGATAAATCTCCCGAGTTGCTCAGTAGATGTCGATGTCTCTGCATGGCCATGACTGTGTAGATTAGGTTAAGAAGGGATAAATCTCCCGAGTTGCTCAGTAGATGTCGATGTCTCTGCATGGCCATGACTGTGTAGATTAGGTTAAGAAGGGATAAATCTCCCGAGTTGCTCAGTAGATGTCGATGTCTCTGCATGGCCATGACTGTGTAGATTAGGTTAAGAAGGGATAAATCTCCCGAGTTGCTCAGTAGATGTCGATGTCTCTGCATGGCCATGACTGTGTAGATTAGGTTAAGAAGGGATAAATCTCCCGAGTTGCTCAGTAGATGTCGATGTCTCTGCATGGCCATGACTGTGTAGATTAGGTTAAGAAGGGATAAATCTCCCGAGTTGCTCAGTAGATGTCGATGTCTCTGCATGGCCATGACTGTGTAGATTAGGTTAAGAAGGGATAAATCTCCCGAGTTGCTCAGTAGATGTCGATGTCTCTGCATGGCCATGACTGTGTAGATTAGGTTAAGAAGGGATAAATCTCCCGAGTTGCTCAGTAGATGTCGATGTCTCTGCATGGCCATGACTGTGTAGATTAGGTTAAGAAGGGATAAATCTCCCCGAGTTGCTCAGTAGATGTCGATGTCTCTGCATGGCCATGACTGTGTAGATTAGGTTAAGAAGGGATAAATCTCCCGAGTTGCTCAGTAGATGTCGATGTCTCTGCATGGCCATGACTGTGTAGATTAGGTTAAGAAGGGATAAATCTCCCGAGTTGCTCAGTAGATGTCGATGTCTCTGCATGGCCATGACTGTGTAGATTAGGTTAAGAAGGGATAAATCTCCCGAGTTGCTCAGTAGATGTCGATGTCTCTGCATGGCCATGACTGTGTAGATTAGGTTAAGAAGGGATAAATCTCCCGAGTTGCTCAGTAGATGTCGATGTCTCTGCATGGCCATGACTGTGTAGATTAGGTTAAGAAGGGATAAATCTCCCGAGTTGCTCAGTAGATGTCGATGTCTCTGCATGGCCATGACTGTGTAGATTAGGTTAAGAAGGGATAAATCTCCCGAGTTGCTCAGTAGATGTCGATGTCTCTGCATGGCCATGACTGTGTAGATTAGGTTAAGAAGGATAAATCTCCCGAGTTGCTCAGTAGATGTCGATGTCTCTGCATGGCCATGACTGTGTAGATTAGGTTAAGAAGGGATAAATCTCCCGAGTTGCTCAGTAGATGTCGATGTCTCTGCATGGCCATGACTGTGTAGATTAGGTTAAGAAGGGATAAATCTCCCGAGTTGCTCAGTAGATGTCGATGTCTCTGCATGGCCATGACTGTGTAGATTAGGTTAAGAAGGGATAAATCTCCCGAGTTGCTCAGTAGATGTCGATGTCTCTGCATGGCCATGACTGTGTAGATTAGGTTAAGAAGGGATAAATCTCCCGAGTTGCTCAGTAGATGTCGATGTCTCTGCATGGCCATGACTGTGTAGATTAGGTTAAGAAGGGATAAATCTCCCGAGTTGCTCAGTAGATGTCGATGTCTCTGCATGGCCATGACTGTGTAGATTAGGTTAAGAAGGATAAATCTCCCGAGTTGCTCAGTAGATGTCGATGTCTCTGCATGGCCATGACTGTGTAGATTAGGTTAAGAAGGGATAAATCTCCCGAGTTGCTCAGTAGATGTCGATGTCTCTGCATGGCCATGACTGTGTAGATTAGGTTAAGAAGGATAAATCTCCCGAGTTGCTCAGTAGATGTCGATGTCTCTGCATGGCCATGACTGTGTAGATTAGGTTAAGAAGGGATAAATCTCCCGAGTTGCTCAGTAGATGTCGATGTCTCTGCATGGCCATGACTGTGTAGATTAGGTTAAGAAGGGATAAATCTCCCGAGTTGCTCAGTAGATGTCGATGTCTCTGCATGGCCATGACTGTGTAGATTAGGTTAAGAAGGGATAAATCTCCCGAGTTGCTCAGTAGATGTCGATGTCTCTGCATGGCCATGACTGTGTAGATTAGGTTAAGAAGGATAAATCTCCCGAGTTGCTCAGTAGATGTCGATGTCTCTGCATGGCCATGACTGTGTAGATTAGGTTAAGAAGGGATAAATCTCCCGAGTTGCTCAGTAGATGTCGATGTCTCTGCATGGCCATGACTGTGTAGATTAGGTTAAGAAGGGATAAATCTCCCGAGTTGCTCAGTAGATGTCGATGTCTCTGCATGGCCATGACTGTGTAGATTAGGTTAAGAAGGGATAAATCTCCCGAGTTGCTCAGTAGATGTCGATGTCTCTGCATGGCCATGACTGTGTAGATTAGGTTAAGAAGGGATAAATCTCCCGAGTTGCTCAGTAGATGTCGATGTCTCTGCATGGCCATGACTGTGTAGATTAGGTTAAGAAGGGATAAATCTCCCGAGTTGCTCAGTAGATGTCGATGTCTCTGCATGGCCATGACTGTGTAGATTAGGTTAAGAAGGGATAAATCTCCCGAGTTGTTCAGTAGATGTCGATGTCTCTGCATGGCCATGACTGTGTAGATTAGGTTAAGAAGGGATAAATCTCCCGAGTTGCTCAGTAGATGTCGATGTCTCTGCATGGCCATGACTGTGTAGATTAGGTTAAGAAGGGATAAATCTCCCGAGTTGCTCAGTAGATGTCGATGTCTCTGCATGGCCATGACTGTGTAGATTAGGTTAAGAAGGATAAATCTCCCGAGTTGCTCAGTAGATGTCGATGTCTCTGCATGGCCATGACTGTGTAGATTAGGTTAAGAAGGGATAAATCTCCCGAGTTGCTCAGTAGATGTCGATGTCTCTGCATGGCCATGACTGTGTAGATTAGGTTAAGAAGGGATAAATCTCCCGAGTTGCTCAGTAGATGTCGATGTCTCTGCATGGCCATGACTGTGTAGATTAGGTTAAGAAGGGATAAATCTCCCGAGTTGCTCAGTAGATGTCGATGTCTCTGCATGGCCATGACTGTGTAGATTAGGTTAAGAAGGGATAAATCTCTTGGAGGAACAGGAACAGCATGGGAAGAAAAGAGCAACTGAAAATGGCAATGAGGTAGAACAAGCCATTTAAAACTAGGGAGCTTGCCTGCAGTCCAAATATTTTATACACACCTTTTCTGCAAACTCTGACATGATTGAGCAAATTATTGTCAACCATTGGCCTATTCTTACCTTGCATGATGAGTTAAAAAGTTTTCCCAGCCTTTCCACATTTTGTTAGGAGAAGGGATTTTAATTTAAAGAAAATGTTTGAAAGGAAAAGTGATTTTACTTTAAATCTTATGAGAACTAAGCTTGGCACCCACCAGTGTGGGAGATGTAAACAATGCTTTGCCATGCTTAACCAGGACACAGTGTATATCCCCGCCAGAAAATTTAAATTTAGTTCAGTAAAGTACTACAACTGTGGAACTAAAGGGGTTGTGTATCTGGGCTTATGTTTATCCTGCAACCGTTTCTACGTGGGCAAAACAGAAAGACAGTTAAGAAAAAGGGTCTACGAACACTTTAATGACATTGCCAAGGCCAAAGAGAGCAATGCCTTTTACAAACACTCCCTCACATGTAAGAACTTGCAAATTAAATTCATGGTTTTAGAACAAGTTATTCCAGACATTAGGGGAGGTAGTTGGAAAACGAGACTCGAGTACCGCGAACTATTTTGGCAGCTCAGGTTGTACGCAGGAAGATTCCCCGGGTTGAATGACAACATTAATATTAACAGTGTTTTGAGGTTGAGGAAGGCCCATTTATAACACCCACAATATTTCTAACTCATTTCAACTTAATATTCATCAATTTAAATAGTTTTATGTTAATCAGATTAAATCACAACATATTTTGGCTTGTGATTACTATTCAACAGCACTTTTTTACCTAGAAATTTAGTATATCATAGTTGTACTGTTCAACAGATGTATCTAATTATGGTACACTGAACCTTTCATGTTACATCAAATTTGGTTCTAAATAGTACGGTATAAATAACATCTAAACACATACATATTTTTTATGCATGTTGTTTAGTACACAATCTCAGACATATACATTTTTTAACATACAACTGTTTTTTACCACAATGATTTTTACCATATATTTTTTACCTGTGGGTTTACACTTTTATGTACCTGAAAATTCACAATTATAATGTATATACAAGGATTTTTTCTATTTTTAAGAATGTAAGGTTAAGGTTTTTAAGTTTACATAAGTAAATCACTTTTGCATTTTGTTTTAGTGCAGTATGATGAACTCATATTAATCCTTTATGAAATTTCTAGGTCCATGTTAAACATCTCAACATGGTTTTCAGCAGCAAATAGCTATTTACTTGGTGTCTGTTGATTGTTTACTGTTTTATTAACATGGCACCAAACGTATTACAAAAACATTTGGAGCAAGGACCTTTAAATTAATTCGACTGTGCTGATTATTCACGGTCATGTGATATGTTTGAATGTATTTAACCATTTTAACTTGCTTATTATCTTTGTTACTGTGATAAAGCTCGGTAATAACCGAGCAAAAGCACTTGGGATTATTTATTGCTCAATAAAAGTTATTTTACTTATTTTACACCATCAAGTGTTTATTCTGGGTCCTGTGTTGCCAGACAAGCTGTTTGCGATTTTCTTGGTTGTTTAATTTTGGACTTTGTGGCTTTCTTTGCTTGCCCATGGCAGAAGGAGCAGAATCTGTTAATTTTGCTGAAACACCGTCACTGCTTAAAGATGACCTGGACGGTGCACCAGTGACTCGAAGGGAATTTAAGCAAATTATATCACTTCTTACCCAACTAACTAGTACCATCAATGACCGGAAGTTGGACACCATGACTAAAACTAGATGATCGATTGGGGAGGCGTGTTACTCCATCAGCGCCCAACGGAAGCACCAACACACAAACCAATTCCGCCTGTAACACTGGCACAGGAAATGGCTGTAAGGTGCAATCTAATATGGATGTTACACGCGCTAATGGACTTCCTTATGACCCTGGAGATTTTAACTTTAATGTATGGGCTGAACAACAATTTTTCTTTAAACAAGGTACTGTTAACTGTAACTTCAACCAGAACATTGAACCTAACTTTAACATGTTTAGGGACAAGTTATACACTTATAAAAGCAACCAAATGGAAATAAATGATCTGAAAGAATGTTTACAGGTGGAAAGGGTACCTAAAGGGTTAAGATTTTACAAGTTCCCGAATAGTGTACAACCGGGAACCACATTTTACGACCAGCTTTGTGAATTTTTTAACAAGGCTGGTCTGGAAATGTTAAAACTTATGGTTGTTGATTATGAAAAGAAAGCTGATATTTTACTGAAAGAGCTCAACACTTTAAATAACAAAATGGTCACTGACACCAATTTTGTAAGTGTAAAAATTAGTTACAACAAGGTTTTTGATGAAGCGGACCAGCACTGTGTTAAAGTTTTGAACCACAAAATTAAGAAATTAGATAGGGACCTTCATGAATATAGGAACAGATTGGCTTGCCCCCTCCCCATTCCTAAGGGATGAAAAAAGTATAATTCTGATAATGTATTTATGAACAGGGAAGAACGAATTGACCATGGCGCAAGTGTAGATACTGTTAGGAGAAGTGAGAGGATTGCGGAGAAAGGGAGAAAGCAATCCATGCCGGATTTTCAACACCCCCCCAACAGGGGGGTGAGGGGACAGAGATACCCACCCAGGAGTTGGAACAACAACTCACAGAAATAGGTCATTTTTATGTCACCACAGAGGTTAGAACTGACAAGCCAGTGGTTTGCAGAATAAATAATTTTACTATTTTTAATTTCACTGACATTGAACTCACTCAAAAATATTTTGATTTACTTTCTAAACGGTTTCAGTTTATACCTTCCCGCCCTTCTTATTTAACTAACACTTTGATCGATGTAAAGCTTTTCATAAGGCAGTTGAATTTGAATGTATTCTTTAAAGGCCAGGACCACATTAGTAAAGACCTAGCAAGGAAGAGTACTTTCAATCCCCCTACACACGCCCTACTGAAAGTTTTTGAGGAGTTGATAGAGAGGGATGTGAGGAACATGCAGAAACATTGTCACAACGCTCACTCTAGTAATTTAAGTGAAGAAGAAATGATCTTCATCGAACATTTGAAACAAGAAGGATGCAGGGCGATGAAACCCGATAAAGGTGGGGGGGGTTGTATTGATGTACACAGTTGACTAAGATACACATATGTACAATATGTTACAGGAAGCAGATCAATATGAACTAGTATCTATTAATGAAATTAATACAGCTTATGCTAAAATTAATTTTCAGTTACAGGACCATCTCTTACAAAATGTGATCAATGAGCGCCTTTACAACTACCTGCATGTGGACAAGCCCAAAACCCCTCAAATCTTTGATATTCCCAAGACACACAAAACCCTTGATCCTATAAAATTTAGACCCATTGTTTCAGGGGCTGGTAGCATTACAGAGCCCCTGGCTAAATTTATAGACTTCATTTTGAAAAGATATTTGACTTCTATTACACACATATGTAAAGATTCTTGGGATTTTTTGAAAGGGATTGATCAAAACTTGTTCCACCCACAATTACTTATGGTGACCGTAGATGTAGTAGAACTTTTTCCCAGTATTCCCCACACTACAGGGTTGGAATGGTTTGGACAGATGTTGACAACCGAGGCCGGTTTGGACAACAGAATGGTTAATCTACTTTTAGAATTTATGGAAATAGTTCTTGAAAACAACTTTATACACTTTAATGGCGAATTTTATCGCCAAAAGAAAGGGGTGGCAATGGGCGCTTCTTGCGCTTCACTATATGCCAATGTAGTATTGTATTACTGGGAAAAGAAATTTGTTTTTCCTAGTACTTGGTTTCAACACATTATGCACTACAGGAGATATTTGGATGACATTTGTCTGTTGTGGAACGGGACTGTAGAGAGGTTAATTGATTTTTTACAATACATCAATAACACAACCCCCTTTTTGAACTTTACGTATAAGATAGACAAGGACGAACTACATTATCTGGACATTACCTTGCTTAAGGACTAGAACAACCAGTGCTTTCAATCTGTGTTATACAGGAAGAGCATGTTCTCGAACTCTTATCTCCACTTTACTAGTGGGCACCCTTTTTATCAAAAGAAGGGTATTGTGAAAGGGCAGATCATACGAGCTTCCAGAATGTCTAGCACTTTAGGAGGTTTTAATGATGAAGTTGGCACCCTTAAACAATTATTTATGGAGAAGGGTTACCCACCTGCCCTAACTGACAACATGATTCAGGATGTTACCTTAAAAAGGGGCACACTTTACCCTCCTTTGTTAGGCATGGGATTTAATGATCCAGAACCTGCGAAACAGGTTAGTATTTTTGATGGCAAGAGTAGTTTTATACACACCTTTTCTGCAAACTCTGACATGATTGAGCAAATTATTGTCAAACATTGGCCTATTCTTACCTTACATGACGAGTTAAAAAAGTTTTTCCCAGCCTTTCCACATTTTGCTAGGAGAAGGGATTTTAATTTAAAGGAAATGTTTGAAAGGAAAAGTGATTTTACTTTAAATCTTATGAGAACTAAGCTTGGCACCCACCAGTGTGGGAGATGTAAACAATGCTTTGCCATGCTTAACCAGGACAAAGTGTATATCCCCGCCAGAAAATTTAAATTTAGTTCATAAAGTACTACAACTGTGGAACTAAATGGGGTTGTGTACCTGGGCTTATGTTTATCCTGCAACGGTTTCTACGTGGGCAAAACAGAAAGACAGTTAAGAAAAAGGGTCTACGAACACTTTAATGACATTGCCAAGGCCAAAGTGAGCAATGCCTTTTACAAACACTCCCTCACATGTAAGAAGTTGCAAATTAAATTCATGGTTTTAGAACAAGTTGTTCCAGACATTAGGGGAGGTAGTTGGAAAACGAGACTCGAGTGCCGTGAAATATTTTGGCAGCTCAGGTTGAACACAGGAAGATTCCCCGGGTTGAATGACAACATTAATATTAACAGTGTTTTGAGGTTGAGGAAGGCCCATTTATAACACCCACAATATTTCTAACTCATTTCAACTTAATATTCATCAATTGAAATTGTTTTATGTTAATCAGATTGAATCACAACATATTTTGGCTTGTGATTACTATTCAACAGCACTTTTTTACCTAGAAATTTAGTATATCATAGTTGTACTGTTCAACAGATGTATCTTATTATGGTACACTGAACCTTTCATGTTACATCAAATTTGGTTCCAAATAGTACGGTATAAATAACATCTAAACACATACATATTTTTTATGCATGTTGTTTAGTACACAATCTCAGACATATACATTTTCTAACATACAACTGTTTTTTACCACAATGATTTTTACCATATATTTTTTACCTGTGGGTTTACACTTTTATGTACCTGAGAATTCACAATTAGAATGTATATACAAGGATTTTCTCTATTTTTAAGAATGTAAGGTTAAGGTTTTTAAGTTTACATAAGTAAATCACTTTTGCATTTTGTTTTAGTGCAGTATGATGAACTAATATTAATCCTTTATGAAATTTCTGGGTCCATGTTAAACCTCTCGACATGGTTTTTAGCAGCAAATAGCTATTTACTTGGTGTCTGTTGATTGTTTACTGTTTTATTAACATGGCACCAAACGTATTACAAAAACATTTGGAGCAAGGACCTTTAAATTAATTTGGCTGTGCTGATTATTCACGGTCATGTGATATGTTTGAATGTATTTAACCGTTTTTAACTTGCTTATTATCTTTGTTACCTTGATAAAGCTCGGTAATAACCGAGCAAAAGTGCTTTGGATTATTTATTGCTCAATAAAAGTTATTTTACTTATTTTATACCATCAAGTGTTTATTCTGGGTCCTGTGTTGCCAGACAAGCTGTTTGCGATTTTCTTGGTTGTTTAATTTTGGACTTTGTGGCTTTCTTTGCAGTCCAAATTATACCCGGTGTATAAAGAAAAATATCACACATTTCTGTACAACTAATAAGCATTGGTTGGTAGTGGAATGACATCTCACCAGAAATCAGGGCAGAAACACATACTGACAAATTTGCAACCCATCTTAAGAAACATCTTAACAAAACACAACACTGTTCAAGTTTAACCTAAGCCACACTACTGACAAAGCCATCACATACTCACTTCCTAATTATTAACTTACTTACTCTCAACCACTTCATAACTTTCCACACTGAAAAGCAAATTTATGAAATGTGATCACTGGAATTCTTTTACCGATTACACCTATATTTGCAGATTACTTGAATATATTCTAATCAAACTACCTCCAAATCTTTCATGCTATTATTAATGTAATATTCTAATTAAAGAGGTCCCAGTTGGCGTAATGGTTAAGATCTTTGCCTCCCATGCACACATTACAAGGTTCAATCCTGACATCCAGCCAATGCCTGTATGGAGTTTACCTGTCCTCCTTGTGCCTCTGTGAGGTTTCTACCAAAAATATACTGAGTGTTTGTACCTCAAACTCATCCAAGAATGGAGCTGTGGGCAGTAGCATTGACTCTAGAAGGACCCCTTTAGGGGGAAGAGTTGTACAGACCAACCACTTTGTGCCTTAGCTGTGGTGCACAGTGTCTTCATGGCAGAGAAACACAGATCATAGACTGCAGACCACATCAGGTTAGTCACTCAACAGTATAAAAACTGGCTCTAGCTGGTTCAGTCATGTGTTCTGACCATAATTATCTATGTAATGTGTAGCATTGTGAGGCTACTCCCCACAGGACTCCAACAAAAAGGGGCTGTGTTGTCTAGTTGGACTATCACGGCCAACATATGGTAATAAACTAATTAACTGGCTAACTAATTGCATTAATTCCATTTCTTTTTCCATTTTCTATTCATAGTTGTTAATTAAGGACAAAAATATTTGTTTGATATGTAATCAAGAGAATTGTACTCAACATACAAGAGATTTAAATTTGAAATACAACATGGAAATATATGATTATATAAAACAGGGGTTAACGTTAAATGAAAACTATGTGCATAGCAACCAGAAACTAGGAGCTCTCCCTCACGTAATGCTGAAGCATCAAACTTAATAAAAAAAAGGCATTGAACTGTTTACTGATTTTATTTGCAAAATAAATTACAGAGCAGTGCTTCTGCTGATCAGATGAAGATGGCCAATGACTGTAGCATTTCTTTCTTTGTGGGAAACACAGTTAGTGTCCAGGCTAAAGCTGACAGATAAATTCTGAGGCCATTATAGTCAATTAAATTTATTTGACTCTGATGACATGTATACATACAAAAATGATGCATTAAGATTTTAAGCTTTGAGCCTTGATAAACATAATGACTGCAATGAGCTGTGTTGTTGATTTATAATAATTACTGTAATTACTGTCTGCAACAACCTATAGGTGATGCAATCAGTTAATAAACTGAAACCAAAAAAAAGAAACAAATGGAAGGATGGTGCAGTATGCAAAAAAACAGAGAGGATTTATGGGAAATATAACGAGAAATAGGAAGTTATAGTAAAAATATGATTTATTTTACTTCTTACTTAAATAAGTGAGCCATTTCTTCACACCTCTTTTCAATAAATACCCCATCCACAACAGCGAGGTAAATTCAACATCTGTCGGTGGTTTACAGAAGTCATTTAATCAGCGTGTCTTTGAGAAGTGGGAAGAAACAAGAGTATTCAAGTGAAAACCCATGTTAGAGATGTTCAACAAGCAAATTTGACACAGGCAATAACCAGACGTCAGACTCAAATCCCAGATCGGTAAAGTAACCCCACTAAGCATTACGCCAACATGCCAACTACTGCTAAGATGAAGACTTCCGGAGATACAGAGAAAGATACGTGTTGAAAGGATGAATAGATTGGGATGTGAATCAGAGCAGAGATGAATGTTGAACTTTCCTGCAGATACAGAGAAGGATGAAAATGATGGGTTGGAGGTTGGCTTAATGGTTAAGGTGTTTACCTTACAGACACATGGTGCAGGGTTTGATTCTCACTTGGGGTAATTGGCTAGACTCAAAATGGCCCACAAGAGCAGTTAGTCTAGTATGAATCTAGCAGCCTATGATCTTAAGCAGTGTGTGAATAAGGATGGAAGGAGATGTACAAACTTGTACAGTTGCTGACTGTCTGATCAGCATCTTGTATAATAGGCCTACTTTGGATAAATGCATCCTGTAAAAAAGCAAAAAGAATATTTAATGTCCTTACACTGTAATAGAAAGAAATGTATTTTAACTTTCATCTAATGTTATAAAAAAACTGTGGCAGAATACATGTATTTATTTATTTAACTTGGGTTTACTTACTTAGTAATGCTTACCAGACACAATGTATTTACAGAAAGATGTGAATCAGAAGACAGCATGTTTGCACAATTTCAACAAAATAAATAAAAAATACCAGGCAGGTCAAGTTAGACAACTTCACTACAGCAAGTGAAAAGCAAGCTGGATAGTCATGTGACAACAGTCAGTGTATTGTTCTTGGTACAATTTAGGTGTATTGACAAGCAAAGGTAACAGTACCTGGGTACTGTCTAAAGCATGGGAATATTTGAGCAGTGTAATCCCAGGTATATAAAAATGAATATGATAGAAAAAAGGCTTTCATTGTGGAAAGAGACAAAAGGAAGTGGAAGTGGAGAGGGGAACATACAGCAGGACAAGATGGAGGTCGCAGAGGGAGGTAGTCATGGTTTCCTAGTAAGACAGAAAAAGACTATAAGAGTAATTGGCCTGGATCTGAGTGTAGAGATTAACAGAGGTCTCCAATTAGACATTGCAACAGTTAAAAAAATTCTACATTTAAAAAGTTCTGAAATAAATAACCTCCAAACAGAAAGATCTGTAAGGAAAAATGAAAGGTGGTTAGCAATAGTTTTAATGAGTGGACATCAAATTGGTGAGTGGATAACAACTGGAACGGAGATGATGATTATGTTGAATCTAAAGCCACAGACAGAAATGTTGAGGAAGAAAACCAAAGAGAGAAGTGGCAAGACAATAAAGGAGAGGAAATTAGCTGTCATCTAAGTCAATTGCAGAGAATCATCTTATGGTAAGTCTGTCTTTGATTAGTTCAAACATGCTATGCAAGTACAGCTCTGGATATTGACTAAATGGGCAATATAGCCTTGATAATGCTAACAGGTAGGAATGTAGCTTAAAAGATGGATGGCAAAGCAAGCCACATATAACATCTATTTTGGCATCAGCAGCAGCTGAAAAGGCAGAGAAAAATATAGCATCTAATATTTCATCAATAGTTTTTGCGCCAATCCAAACATGATTTATGAGGTCACTCAATAGCTTTACTGTGACTGATATGTGTCTGAAGGAGGACATTTGTGATACAACAATAACAGGAGTGACAAAGATATTAACAGTGCAAGGAATATTGCACAGTCTAGGCTTGTTGCCAGATGATTCTGATTTAGAATTTTTTAAGCATAAAGTATAAGTAAGTCAGGTTGGCACAGTGGTACGGTTATACCATTGCTATAAGTAAGACAGAGTTGCACAGTGGTGCACTGGTTACTACTGCTATAAGTAAGTCAGGTTGGCACAGTGGTACGGTGGTTACCATTGCTATAAGTAAAACAGATTTCCACAGTGGTGCGGTGGTTACCATTTCTATAAGTAAGACAGGTTGGCACAGTGGTGCGGTGGTTACCATTGCTGTAAGTAAGACAGGTTGGCACAGTGATACGGTGGTTACCATTGCTATAAGTAAGTCAGGTTGACACAGAGGTGCAGTGGTTACCATTGCTATAAGTAAGACAGATTTGCACAGTGGTGCACTGGTTACTATTGTTATAAGTAAGTCAGGTTGGCACAGTGGTGCAGTGGCTACCATTGCTATAAGTAAGACAGGTTTGCATGGTGGTGCACTGGTTACCATTGCTATAAGTAAGACAGTTTGGCACAGGGGTGCGGTGGTTACCATTGCTATAAGTAAGACAGGTTGGCACAGTGGTGCAGTGTTTACTATTGCTATAAGCTATAAGAGCTATAAGTTAGACAGATTTGCATGGTGGTGCACTGGTTACCATTGCTATAAGTAAGACAGGTTACACAGTGGTGCGGTGGTTACCATTGCTATAAGTAAGACAGGTTGGCACAGTGGTGCAGTGGTTACCATTGCTATAAGCTATAAGAGCTATAAGTAAGACAGATTTGCATGGTGGTGCACTGGTTACCATTGCTATAAGTAGGACAGGTTGCACAGTGGTGCTGTGGTTACTCATTGCTATAAGTAAGGCAGGTTTGCACAGTGGTCCACTGGTTACCATTGCTATAAGTAAGACAGTTTGGCACAGGAGTGCGGTGGCTACCATTGCTATAAGTAAGACAGGTTGCACAGTGGTGCACTGGTTACCATTGCTATAAGTAAGTCAGGTTGGCACAGTGGTGCACTGGTTACCATTGCTATAAGTAAGACAGTTTGCATAGTGGTGCGGTGGTTACCATTGCTATAAGTAAGTCAGGTTGGCACAGTGGTGCAGTGGTTACCATTGCTATAAGTAAGGCAGGTTTGCACGGTGGTGCATTGGTTACCATTGCTATAAGTAAGACTGTTTGGCACAGGGGTGCAGTGGTTACCATTGCTATAAGTAAGACAGGTTGCACAGTGGTGCGGTGGTTACCATTGCTATAACTAAGTCAGGTTGGCACAGTGGTCCAGATACCATTGCTATAAGTAAGGCAGGTTTGCATGGTGGTGCACTGGTTACCATTTCTATAAGTAAGACAGTTTGGCACAGAGGTGCAGTGGTTACCATTGCTATAAGTAAGACAGGTTACACAGTGGTGCGGTGGTTACCATTAGGCAGGTTTGTACAGTGGTGCCCTGGTTACCATTGCTATAAGTAAGTCAGGTTGACACAGTGGTGCAGTGGTTACCATTACTATAAGTAAGGCACGTTTGCACGGTGATGCACTGGTTACCATTGCTATAAGTAAGACAGTTTGGAACAGGGGTGCAGTGGTTACCATTGCTATAAGTAAGACAGGTTGGCACAGTAGTGCAGTGATTATCATTGCTATAAGTAAGGCAGGTTTGCACAGTGGTGCACTGGTTACCATTGCTAAAAGTAAGACTTTGGCACAGGGGTGTGGTGGTTACCATTTCTACTTCACAACACTTTTTTCCTGAGTTTGTGTTCCTGCCTGGGATGCCTTCTGTACAGAGTTTCCATGTTCTTCTAGTTTCTGTGAAGCTTTACACTGGAAAGTCTGGTTCCCCCAACACACACACACAAACACACACATCTCAAAAAGATGTAACTAGATCAACTGGTCAGCCTGTAAATTGCTCGTACTTGAACAGGCATCCCATTCAGGACTGGTTCTTAAAGTTTCACCTGTTGCTTGTTGGGCTAAGTTCTGGCTCCGTTGTGACCCAGATGAGGACAAGGATCAGGCAATCAATGATACAATGAATGTAAGTGTAAGAAAAATAGAATCCAACCAGCTAAGAAAAGCAATAAAATCAACAGTGACAGTAGTTTTATGTCAACTAATTTGCTGTCTAGAGTAATACAGAAACAAACCACCAGTGTATAACAGTGTTGAATGGCCATAAATGTTAGGGTTGAAACAAAGAGTTCAATTATTTAAAGAGCAGCCAGACGTTGATGATTTATTCTTCATTTATCAAAGTCACTCTTTGCCCTTTATGAAATGTGCAGATATGTGAAATATGTGTCAGCATTCACAACACATTCAGTACATTTTTGTGAGCCACAGACAGTTAACTGGAAAGTTTGAGTCTTTAGATGGAAACAGCGAAGGACATGATGTGTTACAGGCTATACAGTTGGATACCTGTAAACCACAATGACAACTAAAGGTTAAGACAAAAGTAGCAATGAAGAGTGGCATACATCATCTTTGTATTACAGTATTGAGCTGAACTGAAGGGTATACAACAGTTGTGGGTGCAGGTTAGTGCAAGAAAAGCAACAATTGTTTCAAAGTATGCATTGACTTTAGGAAATGCCTAAAACCAGTAAGAAGCGAGGTTTACCTTCATATTGTCTGAAATGACAATATTGATAGTGCATTTGAGCGAACCAAATGTGCGAATTTCAAACTTCGACATTCTCAGAAGTTCAAAAATCAGCAAATCAAACAGCTGATTCACTGATTTTCTAACTAAAATGTTGAAGACACATTGTAATGCGGGGGGCAAGCCTCCCTGCTCCCCCCACCATTCCCCCTACTTTAATATACTAACTCCGAGATTGCACTACAGTGGGGAAAGGGATAATTTCCCGATCCCTGCTATAGTGCAATCCGCACCCACAATGTCGAATCTGCAATGAGCGAATGCCAATGTGCATTCACCCATTGCACATTCAGACAATTTTTTTTTGAGGTTTTGCCACTTTGAAAGCCTCCTTTCGCACAAAGTGGATTCGTAAGAGTGCATAACGCACTTATGAAGGTAAAACAAGAAGAAATAATGAATGGTTTATCAAATGGTTCATGACCTTTCAGCTTCTAGAAGTTCAACTTGTAATGTTTGCAAGGTTAAATATTTAAAGTTTTGAATATAAAAATAGAGAAGATGGTGTCATTTACTTATAAGGAAACCAAAAGAAGTTCTAAATTTTGCACTTTGAGGGGCTTTCAGAAATACTTTTTTCGGATGAGATTCTGCAATAGAAAATGGATCACACCATTGGCAGTAGCTAAGGTTAGCATGTAGCTAGGTACAGCACAGACAAAGCAGTGGCCTTGCTTGGTATATGCAGGAGTAAAATGACTTAATAATCAAATGGTTCCTTAATATCAGTGAATGTTACCCTGTTAGAAGGTCAAGCTTCAAAGGAAGCTTGGTATAAGAGCTGCTCTTAACAGAATAGAGTTCATACTGCAACTGTTAAAAATTATGTAGAATGTAGGTTGGGTAAGTAAAGGTACTGAGGTAGTATGTGCTTTTTAAAAAGACAATTCGAATTACAAAAGAAGGAATGCAATAGGGGCATTAGTTCTGGGTCATAGTCCTTAAAGAGTGGTAGCATTCATATCAGTATCAGTATCACCACCATCCTAGCCTGATTTTGATAAGAATATAACAGCTGCACAGTCCTCATACTGTGTTATTTACCTGTAAGTAGGTCAACTTGTCTCCACCAAGAGGGTGGCGCAGTTGTGCAGCAGTTAGCATTGTCACCTCACAGCAAGATGTTCTCTGATTCGATTCTCAGCAAGGGTGTCTTCTGTGCGGAGTTTGCATGTCCTCCCTGTGTTCACATGGGTTTCCTCCAGGTGCTCTGGTTTCCTCCAATATTCCAAAGATAT
The DNA here is from genome assembly GCF_019279795.1 of Protopterus annectens. Lineage (NCBI taxonomy): Eukaryota > Metazoa > Chordata > Ceratodontiformes > Protopteridae > Protopterus > Protopterus annectens. The sequence goes on from NC_056745.1 coordinate 74,689,083, forward strand.
GCATTTCTCCCGAGGCCTCCACGGAAAATGGGCTCTGTCCCAGTCAGACTTTCCTGGTAAATATATGTTAAATAAATAAATAAGGTCACCAGCAGAGTACCACAAGGCTCCATGATGGGCCCATTCCTGTTTAGTTAGCATCTACTTCTCAGAGGTTAAGACTAATGTCAAAGGCCTCTGGCTCACCAAGTTCACAGACAACTGCAAATTGGGAGCTATCATAAATTCCTCTCATGACACCAACATGTTGCAAGAAGGTCTAATGCAGGCAAATTACTAGTGCGAAAGCCACAGAGTAAAACTCAATGCAAAGAAGTGCATTATAGTGCCTTTTGGGAAAACATCAACCCAGGCAAATTACTCCGTTGATAAAACACCTCAAAGAGTTGACCCAGTAATTAGAGATCTGGGAATATATGCAGACAGTAATCTGTCCTTAGATCAACGTATAGCCAAGGTGGTAAGAAAGTCATTCTACATTTCCCAACTTATACGTAAGGGAATGACATTCAAGTCCAAGGAAGTTATAGTACCACTGTACTCAGCCCTTATTAGATGCATCACTGAGTACAATGCCCCCTTCAGCTTGCTCCTGATTAGGCATGTGTAGCAGCTGGAATGTCCACAGAGGTACCTCATGAAAAGAATCGAGGTTATTAACACGTTGTCCTATACAGATCTCCTTAGGGCTCTGTCTCTACATTCTGTCACCAACAGGTTGTTGAGAAGTGATCCATGCTTAACATATAAGGCATCCTTTGATCTGGTCCTGATGGAGCTTTTGCACATCCACAAAATGAGCAGCACCAGAAACATCATATCCAGGGATTTTAACTTTGCTTGCAAGATCAATAGTACATGCTGATGAGACGGATATGTCTCAAAGGATCGCCATGCTCTGGAATAGGGTCTCTATCCATGTGAAGCAGAGTCCATCCCTAACTCTATTCAAACATAACATTGACCATTGGATGAGAATTGTAAATTCACCATTGGGCCAGCCCCCATGTCTCCTATAGACAGAGGTTAACAGTAAACATTCCATAACGAACATACCCCTCCACTTAACTTTTTAGTAATCCCCTAACATACCCCTCTTAACTATCACCCCTCCGATTTAGATGCACAAGTTACAAGAGGATGCATTTGGATTGGGTTGCATGGCTAGGCTTATAAAGACCCTGGTGGCTGATGGCCTAGTATATACCTATGAACCTCTGAATAACTGAGCACAACTTCTTTTTTCTACCCCGGGGTTGTGAAGAGAATACTGTCAGTGTACAAAGGTCCAAAAGTGAAAACGGAAAGACTGGGGAAAACATACATTGACTGAGATTCCCACAGAGGCATTGCACGGAGACATAATCCTTCCAGTGCAAACCAGAAATACATTATTCTGTAAAATAAACATGATTAACTAAGTAGGGAGAGGTTGTGCAGGTAGGCAGATAGATATTCCTTTGTGATGTACATATGGTGTGGGATGGAATAGAAGCAATCTCAGATAGATGCAGGAGAAGAGTTAAGGCAAGACAGCAGTCTTGTTCTGCATTGAGTGAGCTCACAACAGTGCATGTGCAGCCCACAGCAGGTAATGCAACTTGGCACATGCTGCAGCAGCTTATCACTGGGTGCTGCAGCAGGTTGTCACTTGTTGCTGCAGTAGGTTGCCAGTGGTTGCTCCAGCAGGTTGCCACTGGATGCTGCACCATCTTGTCACTGGGTGATGCAGCAGGTAGTCACTTGGTGCTGTAGCAGCTTGTCACTGGTTGCTGCAGCAGCTTGTCACTGGTTGCTGCGGCAGGTTGTCACTGGTTGCTGCAGCAGGTTGTCACTGGTTGCTGCGGCAGGTTGTCACTGGGTGCTGCGGCAGGTTGCCACTGGGTGCTGTGGCAGGCTGCCACTGCAGCAGGTTGTCACTCAGTGCTGCAGCAGCTTGTCACTGGGTGCTGCAGCAGCTTGTCATTGGGTGCTGCAGCAGCTTGTCACTGAGTGCTGCATACCAGCAACATATAGCATATGTTAAAGACCTGTTATCTGGTGCCCTCCCAGCTGGCTACCCTGTTTCTTCTGAGAATGGCAGTAAATTGGAGTATAGGAAAGTAGGACAGAAAGCAGAGTTACACACAAAGAAGGAAAACATAGAGGGAAATGCAGGTAGGGAAAAGAACACAATGCTTCTTGTCCCCATTCATGTACACACACACACACACACACACACACACACACATATATATATATATATATATATATATATATACACTCTCACACTCACACACACACACACACACACACATATATATATATATATATATATATATATATATATATATATATATATATATATATATATATATGAAACTATAATAATTGGAGACTTAAACATAAACAGGCAACTCATCCATAAACTTGTTCAACTTCAGACAATTAATAACCCCACCTACTAGATTAAATAAAATTCAGGGAGACAGTCAGCATTAGATTAGATTCTTACAAACTAGACAAACTGACAAAAGTAGGCTGCTTCTCAGTTCACCTTAGTGACCACATACCAACACACAGTACGCCATTAGAACTCACCATAACCCAGATAAACATATTATCTCTAATCAAATATGAAATACAATCCATTTTAGCAAAGATATTTTCAGTGAAACACTAAAGCAATATAACTGGAATGTACATAGAACAATTCCGCTAGATACTGCTGTAGAACACTTTAATAACATATTCTTACATACCTTTAATTATGTAGCACCAGTATGTAATAAAAAAGTAAAGTCCAACCCAGCACCATCGCTGACAGAAGAAACAAGAAAAATCATGACAAAAAGGGATAAAGTCTGGAAAAATTGGTACAAAAATAGACCTCAAAATGCCCTCCTGCAATTTAGACATCATAGAAACCTTTTGAAACTCCGTGTCTAACAGGATAAGCAAAGAAACTACACCAACCTACAAGACAAACAAAACAATAACCCAAAACTTTGTAGTCATCTCTAAATAAAACTACTCCACCATGGCAAGACCACCACGTCCTCTCCAAAAACAGACAATATGACAGAATCTATCCCCACACAGTTTAATTCCTACTTTATAAAATCAATATTATCTCTCTTAGACACTAATACATCTGCCCCCCACCCCTGTACAATCAAAACCAACCACAGCTCTTCAGTTTTATTCCAATACCTACCTCGCTCATAAGGAAGTTGATTCTTAATCTAAAAACTACTTCCATAGCTGTAGACTAACCACCATCAGATTACCTAAATGGCCTCGGAAGTCAAAGACTTCCCTGTGTCTATACTAATTAATAGGTCCATAGCGGAAAAATACATCCCATCACTGTGGAAAAAATCCTACACCGTATCACTGCATAAAGGCTGCACATCTACAGACTTTAATAACTGCAGACTGATAGCGATTCTGCCCCCCTCTCCAAAATATTAGAAAAATGCATCCATGTGCAGCTGATGCAATACCCAACCTCAAATCACCTGCTCTCAGACACACAACATAGCTTTAGGCCCCAGCACAACACCACTACTGCTCGACTACATTTTACCAATATAAGAAACGGGTGTAGAAACGATGGTCTGCTTGTGTCGACCGTGTTCGTAGACTTGTTAAAGGCATTTGATATTGTCTTGCACCAGCAACTGCTCATTTGACTCCCCTCAATAGGAGTTTCACAATACTCGTAGTTTCTTAGCTACCTATCTGAAAGGCAACAAGCCGTCAAATGGGAACAAAATCCGTTCCTTTCAAACAGTCAGGGCTCTATCCTGTGTACTCTACTATTTAATATATTTATGCAGACAACTCACCATTAATATGTGCGGCCTCAATAATAAATAAACTCCAAGACATTACCCAAAAATCTTTCTCCTCTGTAGAAACCTGGCTCAAAGAATCAAACCTCCTACTAAATCCCAGGAAAACTAAGTTAATGCTTTTTACCTCAAGAAGTTGCCAAAGTCAAAAACATTTTTTTTACCATAAAGTCAGCAAATAATACTTATTGAACTTGTAACTCACAGTAAATTTCTAGGCATTGTAATAGATGACAGTCTCAGATATGATCAGCATATACTGCACACCACTAAAAAACTAGGCTCCCTTTATAGGATCAATGGATTCCTTACAGATACTGCAAGAAAAACTCTAGCCACCACCTTCTTATTGCCAAGTCTTTTATATGCTGCTCCTATACTAACAAACAAACAATACTCAAAGAAAGAAGCTTGCCTCCTGCTAAAATAAAATAGCTAAATTTGCCACCAATCTCCATTATAGGAACCACCATTGTCATAGCTTACAGCAATTAAATTGGCTTAAACTACACGACTACCTAACATACAGTATTCACAACTAACTACAGCACACAAACTCATTCATCATCCAGAAAAATGCCCTGCACTGCATAACTTATTACCGACCTACTGTCAACTTATTGCTGATCTACTGTCCAGCAAGGTACCGCCATTCTAGTAACAAATTCTGATTACAAATAAGTCAAATAATATTGCAGGAGACTCTCTACTTCCAATACAGTGCTAAACTCTGGAATAGTATCCCCACACAAATAAAATTCTCGGACAAACTCAATAGTTTTAAACCACTGCTTAAACAACATCTTAACCAGTCCTGGTCCTGCACATGCTCATCTCAGGGTTGAGACTTTGTGTTCACCATACGATACTCTCCAAATACTCTCCTAAAACAGAATACTCTCAACCTCTCACTGAAACAACAAAACAATTTTTACACATAACTGCTGCCTGTACAATCCATTAAGTTGCATCTGTGCTTTCTCTTTAGTAACTTCCACCTCTGTAAAATCTTAAAATGTATAAATGTAACTGTTTTGTGTTTAACTGGAACTTAGTATAATGTAAGGTAAACAAAGACAAATAAATAAATTACAGAAATAAATATGTATTTATGTATGTATGTATGTATGTATGTATATATGATGTACTTCAAAATATCTTCTTCTTTGGCTTTTTCCCGGTTAGGGGTAGCCACAGCAGATCACCTGTCTGCTAATGATTGGCAGTGGAGTTTTTACTGTGTCAAGTTGCCAGCCCCGCACCCAACCTTCCATAGAAGGCACACACATGTATGCACTCATGCCTAGAGCCAATTTAGAGTGTCCAATCCACATGCAGCATGTCTTTGGGATGTGGGAGGAAACCGGAGCACCCAGAGGAAACCCTCGTGACCACAGGGAGCACATGCAGACTTCACACAGAAGGCAACCCAGCTGAGGATCAAATCAGAGAGCCTCTTGCTGTGAGGTGGCAATGCTAACTGCTGCACCACCGGGGCCGTCCCCACAAAAATAGCAAACAGTAAAACATAGATCCAAAAGGATCGAAACTCAAAATAATGAAGTATAAAAAATCTCATGCCCCCATCCCCCCTCACACACCCCTGATAATTATATACAACAACTCAAAGATCACACAACAATGGGGAAAGGGCAAATTTCCACTCCCCACTGTTCTATGACCTCCCACAAAGTAATGCTAAACAGAAGCAATCAAATGGGTATTCAATCACTTCTGCCAGTGGTAAAAACATTTAATATTAATTATATTTGATTATATGGAGTATTTATATAAAAGGGGTGGGGAGGATGGAAAGGTTGAATGAGAAACAGCAGGAGGAAAGGCAAATAAAGGGCAGACAAGCACATTTGAAACACTACAGATAAGCACGGTGGAATGGCACATACTATCAGGGGGAAACAATGGATACACAGAAACAAACAAATATAGGACAGACAAATGCCTGAACAATGGGAGGGGTATTGGCTCACCCTGAGGGATGATACTGAGACCCAGTAGATGGAGGTCCTGGGTCCTTCTGGCCATTGGTATGGGGCACATCATGTTCTGATGGCAGAGAACAGGTGGTCTAGCAAATCTGCAATTCACTGTCCAGGATGGACAGATGTGTGGCAATACAGCATGTCAATGACTGGTCAACGGCCACTTCCACCACCTGCTCTTGCTCCATTTGTGCATGAGCCAGGGCAGGTGATGAGAGAGGTTACCTGTCTGGGATGAGTAAGAGGCCCTCCAAGGTGAGAAACTCCTACCCAGCTCTCCCACCTCAGCTGCAGTCTCAGCTGCAGGCAGTAGCAGGTAATAGTTGACTTGCCTGCAGCTCATTATTAGTGCTATTATGGCCTGCAAAATAGAGACAGAAAGGGAAGGGTGCCATTACTTAGAATGTTGTTCACATTGTGCTACTGATGGAATTACAGGTGTGCAGGTTTGAATCCCATGCACCCTGCTGTATGTAAAGTCTTCACAGCCTCCTGCAGCAGCCAAATGCCTTCTTCTCTTGATCTGCCTGTGCTTAAAACATACCATACATCACACACACACAGGTGTGAGTGATACACAAATGACAGTGCAAATGTACAGCCATGTACGTATATTCCATAAAGCAGAAATATAAGATGGTGCACACAACCTGTGAAAGTAGATTACACTACAGTATATACATGCAATGAAGCAAAACCAGGGCAGGTGCTCACAGCCAGTAAAAGCAGTTACACTACCACATGCATGTACAAGCAAGAAAAAGCCTGAAACAGTGCCTACAGGTGGAGACTATATGGGATGACATGATTGACAGACCTAGATGCTTTGCCAGAGATAGCCTGCATTTGTCACCCCTGGGCTTCTGGATACTAGCCAAGGCTCTTGCCACCCCTATAGTGCCTTTTTTAGGAGGTGTTTCAAAGACCAAATTACCACTGTAACAGCTACAAACAAATGCAGTCTGAGGGTCATGCTGCTCAATGCTAGGAGTCTAAATCTCAAAATGCACTCGCTCGAAGCACTCCTTAAAATGAAGAAATTCAACATATGTGCTATAACAGAGACCTGGTTCAAGGCAGCAGACAGCACCCCCACACTACCAGGCTATAACTCATTCCATACCTTTTGGCCTCAGAACTTGGACCGAAGCTCCAAAGGCGGTGGTGTTTCCATATTCACAAAGGATGCGCACACCTCCAGACTGGTAGCCCAACATGACGCATCAGAGATACTTCAGGTGGAGCTAACATTGGGTAAGACAGTGATTCAGGTTGTAGCCTGCTATAGGTCCCCAACCATGACCCAAGACTCACACTCCACGTTCCTAAGCACCCTGGAGAATATTAGGGTCCACCCTAACACTCTCATACTGGGCGACTTCAACTACTCCTCCATTAACTGGGAAAACTACTCATGTACCAATACACTTGCCCAACGTTTCCTGGAATTCATTAATTCCAATGCCCTGGACAAGCTCATTCTTACCCCCACTAGAAGTAGCAACATCCTTGACCTGGTCATTACTAACATGGGTGACCGTTGCTCTGTACCAATAGTCAACTCCTCCCTGGTTAGATCCGACCACAAACTTATCACCTTGAAAATCCGCATCTCCTCCACCCCCACACCCCACCACCCCTGCAAAGGTAACCACCATGAAAAACTTCTCCAAAGCTAACTTTGGGCTCCTAAAAACAGAGGTGGCTAACTTCACGGCACCCATGCAATTGGAGAACAGCTGCATGACCACCGAACCATACACTAATGCCCAGTACGAACACATACACAAATGCATGATCTCACCATACCCAATATAACCAAGATGCTCTCCTCAAAAAAAAGGAAGCCAATCTGGTGGTTCCCTGCCATAAACAATCTCTACAACAGAAGGAGGAAACTCATGAGAAGTAAGGTAAAGTCCCAAGACTGGAAAAACTCCCTTATCAGCCTCAACAAAATGTTGAGATTCCTTATCAAATCCTCTAAAGCTAGCTATGAAAACAGAATTGCAGCAGATAGTAACGACAACCACAAGGCCTTCTATAGTTATGTAAAGAATCTCCACAGCAATACCCAGATTTGCTGGGAGCTGTTGCACAATGGCACCTCCTATACCAAGTCAACAGATATTGCCAATATACTGGCCGACAGATTCAATGCCAACTTTACCCCTCTCTCCCCCACCAAAGGACCAATCACAATATCAGTAGACTGCCAGGCACCCAGTATTACTGCTGCACAGGTTAAAACAGCGCTGTCCAAGGCCAAGAATACAGCTTCTATGGGACCTGACAATATCCCTGGCTGTGTTCTACATGAACTACAGAGTGAACTGGCACCTCACCTGTGTGCCCTGTTCAATCACAGCCTCACCTCAGGCTTTGTCACTACCAAATGGTGCACTGCTACAGTCATCCCTCTCCACAAAGGAGGAGCAACTACAGACCCTGGGAACTATCACCCCATTAGCCTGACAAGTCTGATATGCAAAGCTATGGAACGCATCATCATGGACCTAATAAACAAAGATATAGAGAAACTCCAAACTTTGGATCCCACACAGTTTGGTTTTGTGAAGTGTAGATCATGCCTGCTCAACCTGGTCAACTTCTTTGAGTCAGTCACCAGAACTGTGGATGAAGGCAAGGTGGTTCATACAGCCTACCTTGATCTGGCCAAGGCCTTTGATACCATTCCCCACTCAGGAAAAATAGAAAAACTCACTAAGCTAGGCATCAACCCCTATATCACTAGGTGCATTGCAAACTGGCTCACAGATAGAACCCACAGTGTGAAAGTATCTGACTCCAAGTCAGAATCTCGACCAGTCACGAGTGGAGTCCCACAGGGTTCGGTCCTGGGTCCTCTCCTGTTTGGTATCTACTTCTCTGAAGTCCAGGCCAACACGAAGGGACTCTGGCTGACAAAGTTTGCAGACGATTGCAAGTTGGGAGCCATAATTAACTCCCCAAGTGATGCTGACATCTTACAGAAAGGCCTCACTGAGACCAATGACTGGTGTCAGAATCATGGTCTTAAGCTCAATGCCAAAAAAATGTGTCATCATCCCCTTTGGGAAAAACCCAGTTCCCATGAATTACCACATCGATGGTAGTCCACTGAACACAGAAGGTGTCATAAGAGATCTGGGAAAACAGGTTGACAGCAACCTCTCTTTTGACCACTACATTGACACTGTGGTCAGAAAGTCCTTCTATGTGGCACACCTCATTTCTAAAGGTTTTGCATCCAGGAAGAAAGAGGTCATTGTCTGCCTCTACTCTTCCCTCATTAGGCCAATCATCGAGTACAATGCCCCATTTGGCATGTACCTCACTAGACACCTGCAACAACTGGAGAGGCCACAAAAATCCCTCCCAAAGAGGATCTTAGGCCTTTAACACTTGTGCTATATGGACAGACTCAAAAAACTGCAACTATTCTCTGTCTCATATCGCCTACTTAGAGGCGATCTCTGCTTGACTTACAAAGTCATGTCTGACCCAGCACTGTTAAAAATGCTGCAGGTAAAGAAATCCCAATCCCTCCACACTACACGCTCCAGAGACCTCAACCTCATTACCACAATCAACAGAACAAGCTGGAGGGACAGGTTCATAACCCAGAGACTGCCCATGCTATGGAATAGACCTCCTATACATGTCAAGCGGAGCACCTCACTGGCCCTCTTAAAGAGAAATCTTGATGAGTGGATGGGAAATAGAAAAATCACCCCGGGGATCACTCCAGTGGCTCTACTTGACAGAGGCACTGGGAACTAAGGTCAGGTGGAACGATGCCAGGGTAATCCTATGGCTAGGCTTGTAAAGGTTCCAGGGCCATTAGCCTAGTACACACCTATGAACCTATGTGCAGTGATGTAGAAGCATAAAATGGTGGCCACAGCCTCACACCTGCACTTACAGGTGCACTGTCACCAAAGTACCACAGTGCTACAACAATAGCAGCCATCAGCATCACCCAGATCCCCAATACAGACAACCACATCTTCCAACCAAGGGGACCCATGCTTTATAAGGAATACTGCTCTGAAAGGCAGTGCACAGTTGTAAAAAAAAAAAAAAAAAACAATAGAAAACAGTACAAATCATAAGCATTTGCTATATATACCATTCAAGGTCATTATTGACCCACCCCCTTCCTCCCATATCCAGAGATCTTCATGTTGGCTCTGCATATCATCATACCATTACCTGCATTGTTGACTGTGTTGGTAATGCCAATAGTCCTGGTCAGCTGTTCTGCCAAATTATAGCAGATATTCAGGTATTTAAATCCAAACAGTGTCTCAGAAGCTGCTCCCCTTACTGACTGCGCAAGGTATACTGAATATTTTTTGTTTCCCCTATACACCAAGTGTGCATCAGCAGATATCACCATGATTACAGAGCCAAGCAAAAAGGCAAGCTGTGATTCATGTTTTAAGTATGACTTTTAATCATGTGTAGTGCACCTCAGCACAGCTACATAGCACAGCAAGTGCACACACCCCACCTGTGCACAAGGAGAATGCACATTATACCAATCCAATGGAGTGGAACACACTTATACCTCATATCATTGATGTGTTTTCGTGAAACACAGTTGATAGGCATTTGAATAATCTACACTCATTAGCATATAATCTGTGCAACTTTTGTTACTGAGATGCCATCTTAAATGCCAAAATGCAGAGCAACAATAGCAGTAATTCAGCAACTCTGTATGGGAGCACAGAAACATTTCCACAGGACAGAGCACATAGCAGGTAAACACGGTCCTACAGTACCATGGTAATATTTAGGTTAACAGTGTCATAAACATGAGTTCTTGACTTGGAAAAGAGTGATAAAATGAATGTCCCTCTGATAATGGTGCTGCGCTGTGCACATCTGTCTGCTGCATCTATGAGCATGTAGAGATGGTATAACTGATGCAGCTGTATATCTATAGGACAGCAGCCCACAAAAACAAAAGTGACTATCTCCCAACCATTCCGCCTGATGTATGCATACATTTTGCTGGTATATGCTAAGGTGAGACCTGATGGATGTCCATCTAGGTAACCCCTGTCACATATACTCCCCGGTAGACACCAAGTCATGTTTGAGAAGCCCACTCAAAACTCTTAGAGATGTGGACTTTTTTGTGTTACCCACCACAGCTGTATATGAGCACATCTGTGTCCACACCACTGTTGTTGTACTCTAATGTCTATGCCATACATGTGGCCTTTACTGTATTTCTACTCCTGTACAACCATGAACTGAGATGTATACCCACAACAGTCTAATGTAATTTAAAACAGCCTACTGTTTCTAGGCAGCCGTGGTTTGTAACTGCTGTTGTCTCTTATTGTAGGTGTAGTTATGGCCTCCACATGAGGTGGAAGGCAGAAGTTAGACAACTTCAGACAAGCTGAGAATGATGTCTTGCTACAGGCACTCAGAACACGTGGAGGGAGCCTGTTGGTGGACTCGGTGCTCACTAGACTCTGAACTACATGTGGGGTGCAGGGGTCAATGCCATCAAAGCTGTGGATGGGAAGTATTGCACAATACAGTAATGTCAAAAGACTGTCAGTGACATGATAAAGTGGGCCTTAAAATCATCAAAGTGGATAGTTTAGCAAGTGGGGAGCACTTTCTAGTGCAAACCACACAGATGATGAAGCATTTTTATCATCCCTACATGGAGAATTTGAGAGTAGGTATTATTCCTGGAGGAGGGAACACAGGTTCTGGGAGTAGCCAAACATCATGTATCTTACAAGAAAAGCAGCCAAGTTTGTATCCATACTGTAGTTACTATATAATGCTACCAAAAAGACCACTGAGAGAATACAGATACCAATGGATATTTATCCTAGAGGTACACTGGGTATTCAAGCACAGAGGATTAGCAACACAGATATGTGTATGTTGTGTACCTGCATGCTTCCACAAGCCATTTGTATGAACACCACTAGGCCCCAAATGTTACAATGGGAGTTAGAATCACTCTGTTATGCCTTCCATTGTGTATTCATAGGCCAGACCACTGCTACATTAACACTATAGACATTGAGTCAAGACATCAGATAGAGATTACATCTATGTAGAGTTCGTTGATGATGCCATGAAATACAATGAGTCACAGTCCCAGGAATCATTGACACTGTCTGTCACCCTCCTGGGTAGTCCCATACCCAATGGACAAGATGACGGCATGGCCTCACTCACACCTGAGCTTGGAAGTGCAAAGTATGGAGGCACACCACCACTGACAATGGGCTGTCCTGAGCCTGAGAACATCACCACAGTTTTCCCTGATGCTGTAGTACCAGATATGTGCACCTCATCTCACATGAGTATACCTAGTGTACAGCAGCCTATCGGGGGTCATTAGCGCAATCTAGTGTCCAAACCTGTCCCTCCTCATATGTAGGCATCACTTGGGATTAACCAACAAACCAAAAGATATGCAGGGCTAGAATTCAGGCACTGTCTGCAGCTACTCACACCTATGGAGAGTGATTGGTGTACTACATGGCTTCCAAGATGATGTCAGCCAGCAGTGCCAATGCCTTCTGTACAGTCCAAGGATGATGGCCTTATAGGTTACCGGAGATCCATGGTGGCACATGTTGGTGCCATGTCCACCATCAGTTGGAGGATAGCAAGTGCAACCCACCCTCCCTATCAGTCAGTGTCATCCATGGCAATGGATGATCACATACTCAGGGTGATGGCCTAGACAGGCCGTCAAAAGAAGAACAATCTGTAGCTTAGAAAATGGGGGTATCACCTTCTGCTACCACACATCATAGGCGGCCACAACAAAGACCCTTCAGGGTAGTACATCATAATGGCAGACCCCATACAGGTCCCAGTCTAGCAGTTCATTGTCAAAGGGCCTTTAGTGCCACCACATCCCACCATTGCAGTTGCCCCACAGAACATTTATTTACTGGCTCAGCTACTAAATTCACAGAAGAAATTATCTATATGACAGATGTCCCCCTATATGAGACTCATGTGTCCTCCTTCCTTGCCCTGTAAACCTCTCTTTCCAGGTGTTTGTGCAAACACAGATCTCTGTGTGTCCCTTGGCACCTGTGCAAATGATAACAGCTGCGTCCCACACTACCCTTCTTCTAGTATAGCATAAGTACAGGTGTCTGATGCACAGTGTGACTCAACCATGCACTCCCCAATATAGCCTTTAAGTAACATTTTATTCATCATATGACATTGTACTGCCACTGCATAGTTGTCAGGGTCCATCCAGGTGGACTAGATGGTACTGCTGTATAGTGTGCATGATGCTGTCTGGGAGTGTGCAATGTGGCCACTCATTGCTCTCTGTCATCATCACTGTCATTGTTGTTGCAGGATGTACTTGCAAGGTTCATGGGATTGAGGGCTGGGCTGTCTGTTTCCTCATGATTATATTGTGTATCATGCAGCTTGCTACAGGTAGCTTGCAGACAGTGGCAAGGACATATTGCAGTGCTCTTCAGACATACCTAGACAATGGAATCAGGCTTCCAGCAAGTCATACACTCACTCAACAATGTTTAGAACTTGTGAGTGGGTATTGTCTTGCAATTTGGCCATATTGTATGACTGTCTTATTGGAATCATCAACCAGGGCTCCAGTGTGTAGCTTGTATCACCTGAAATCCAGAAGGGACATATGAGAGGGTGAAACGTGGGTGCACACTAACTGTAACTGTAGATATGTAGAACATGTGCCTGCAATTACCGACTAGGTGGACATATGGGATATCGCTAAGCAAGACCTGGTAATTGTGATACTATGCATGCCATCACGGTGCAAGACCTGGTAATTGAGATGCTGTGCATGCCATCATTGTGCAAGACCTGGTAATTGAGATGTTGTGCATGTCATCACTGTGCAAGACCTGGTAATTGAGATGCTGTGCATACCATTACTGTGCAAGACCTGGTAACTGGGATGGTGTGAGTGCCATATTTGGCAACCATGGGCATTGCCAGGGGACTGTACAGACATATTGGTTTTTGGTCCCTGTGTTTTGCACCTTCCTGGTAGTTGATGGAATGGCATATGCATGCAATTTATAGCTCTGCTGTTCAAGGAGTTTGGAAATATAAAGGCAGTGCATAGGGATGGTTTTCTCCCCTGCAGTGCTAAAGAAACTGATGTGCTCATCCGTGTGTAGCAAATATTTATCAAGGAGTGTATTCTTCATACTTATGCCTCTGATATACCCAAGGTGTCTCCTGTTTGTTCCTGGAATGCTCCTGCAGCTAGAATAGTAAGAGATACATATTCCTTGGTATCCAATGGTACAGTAAGTTTATGCATTCCCCCACATCCAGTCTATAAGCCACCCATATCTGGCAACACCCACATAATATCGTTCTCAACCCAGTGTGGTCCAGCAGTTGCTGATCTGTTAGCTGATTGTGCTTCATCCTCTGTCTGTACCATTTCTGATCACACCACCTGCATATACATTGCACTCTAAGGTGTAGAAAGGTACCGCTCATGAATATTATGCACTGTTGTGCTATAGCTGCTGCTTCTGCATCCATCTTCTCCTCTTGCATCTAAGTACATTTCAGAGTGCTGTTTGCCTTTATAGTCAGATGTAACTGCTTGAGCACCTTGATTCCGGGTAACTATCAATCATGTCCTGCTTATAACGCCCAATGCAGTACCCCTGTTTTATTGGGGTGGCACCCATGTCTCTTATGGACAGAGACAGTCTGTAAAAATTATCAAAACCCCGCTTTCTGACCCTTGTTATCTTTCTCCTGGGGACAGAAAATTTGGTAATATCTGCGTAATACCGGCTATGCTTGTAAGGGCTCTTGAGCCATTAGCCTAGTAATCTTCTATGAACCTATGAACAAGACAGCTTTTATATCCTCATTGTGTCTTTTCATTGCATATCATTATGTGGTCATTTGAATACCCTTATTCCTATTTTTTTTTCTTTTAATTTCCTTTTCATTTATTTTAGGAAATGAGAAACACAAAACCCCACCTTACAGAATTTACATACATCATTAGAGTACAGTTAAGAAGCATTCTAATATTACAACATCAAAACAGCCTTTCTGGAATCCACGTGTATGCAAATGTTGATGCAAAGTGCATATTTACTGAAAAGGTTTATAAAACACATAGACAGCATAAAATATTTAAAAAGGCACACAGCAGTGCATTTCAGTTTGACATCTTCAGGTCACTCATCTGATTTACTGGCAAGACAGGAACTGTTGCAATATACACATTTTCTACCTACAGATTATTAGGATGTGAAAGGCACCCTGTTCAGTGCAGTATACCAGTATACTGGATTACTGAAGATACTGGTCTCTGGCAATGGAAATGCTCAAGTCCATAATACAAGCTTCCTATAGCTAAGAAATGAAATACATGACAAATTAATTAATAATAGTTTTACCACATCCCTACAGCAAACTCTTACAGGCTTACATTTCACTATGCAGAGCTTCGCACATATTGCAGTTGTTTAATGCACTATGCAGACAGTAATACAAAGGAAAGACAAACCAAAAGTCATAATTAATGTTTCACTGGGCTTCTGCTACTTTTTTAAATTAATAAATAAAATGAAATGCATGACGTAGAATTGGCTGAAGTTACACAGATTAAAAAGGTGTAATTCTTTGCTAACATGTTCTTGCAGGTTACAAATTTTGCAGCTGTAGAGAGTAATTCAAAGGAGAAACAGCTTCAGTCCTTAGGAGATTCACATCCTCCTGAAGGCACTGCGAACAGATGGAAAAATGTCTTTCCGGAGGCAAAACAGACAAAAAGACAGAGAGAGAGAATGCTAAGGCATGGAATCTAGTATTGTCTCACATAAATGCTGAAGAGGGAAAGGAACCCCACCTTGGGACAATAAATGGAAGAGCTAATGCCATGTTAGGATGTGCTAGGGCAAAGGCTAAACAGAAGGCAATTGCCCATAGCAGCACTGGTGGTGGCCCTTTCACAGTGCAACCTTTAACACAGGAAGAGGGCTGTCTATAAGAGGAAATGACAATGATGCAGATGAGGATGCTACAGGAACCATGAGAGGTGGGGTTGACACCAATACTTTCAGATAGCTATAACATCCACAGTCAGGCACTGTAGAAACATGCTGCTTAGTTGGCTTTGCCAGTGCACATAGCATGGTACCTGTATACATTCCAAGCCTTACATGTTTCCTTATCAGTTGCTGCATTAATACTGGGTGTAGTACAAACTCTACAAACACTATAGGGCAACGGTGGATGTCATACCTTTAAGATACTTACGCTCTATTATACTTCCTACACACTCATTACACGTGCGACTCCTATTCCATATCCCACTGAAACAACCTTGCTACTCCAGCTCTGTCCCAAACACCTACTCATACTTCCTCCCCAAACTCTCGACACTTTGCCCCAAACCTATTTAATGACATCTCTCACCTTTACTCCAAACACACACTGATTAACTGCATTTCAACTCAAATCAAAACCCTCTCCAAAAACAAGTATCAATAATTTCCCAATATATTAAAATCCTTCTAGGAGGAGACATTCACCTTAATCCTGGTCCCACCTATCACAATGAATATCAAGACAATTCTCATCCACAAACTATTCTAAAACTACAACGGACACCCCCCCCAACCCGCTAATCTAATTTTTGCTGCAATACATGTTAGAAGCAAAAGAAATAAAATTAATGAGCTACATGCCTGGATTACCCATCATAAGCCTGATATTCTCACTATAACTGAAAATTGGCTTAATCCCAACATAAACTACTCTGAAATTACACTTCCCAGCTATAATATCATCCATAGTGACCTTATAAAGAGGAAAGGCGGTGGTGTTGCTTTAGTATTTAATACAGAAATCTCATGCAATACAAGGTGATATCCAGAATCATCATAAAGGTAAACCGGTTTCGGCAAAAGCCTTCCTCAGTGCCACATAAAATAACTGAAAACACATTACACATTGGAATGGCCCACAGTTCAGCAAGCAGCTTCGATGATGTCTGTGCAAGTATTGGTTGCATTTTATGAGAGACAAACTTCTAAAATGTTACTGGATGTCATGAGTTGTGTTAAGGAAGTTAAATCTTTTTGTGAACACTCTGACTATGCCAAACAGTTTGGGCTTTTGTCATCTGGACTGGCATCTTATGAGCAGGAATTACAAGCCCAGAAAATTAAAAAATTTAGGAGAGATGCTGCAAACTGTGTTGGACGCAAACCCTTTGTAATTCGTAAATCTGTTAAATTTTCACCAAGCCATGAAACACAGTCTCGGGATTAGGCTGTCATTAGAAATTGAAGGAAAAGGCCCAGATCCATACTGAAACAGCCTTCGGTGGGAACTGAGTCTTCAGCAGAGGAATCTTCTTCTTCTATTGATACCGATATTGAAGTTGTTATTGATTCACCAACAGCTATAAAGAAAAACGTTTACCAGTACCAGACGGACTGGACATAAACACTCCAAAAGAAGCCAACACTTTGGATGCATTAATTCGGCTGACGTTGCCCAAATAAATACCACTTCAATTACACATAACGTTTCTCAGACCACATTAACTGTGGCAGAATCTGAGGTGCTCAACAAGGGACTTAGGTTCGTTCTGACATATTTGCTGACTGAAGATGTTTTTGTCAGTGACGTTTTGACTTTTGTAGGGAGCTAAATTTATTGTTATATTTTGATAACAAAGATGCACAGGGTGAACCACAGTTTATATTTAAGCAGTCCTCCTTCTCCCCGCCTATGAATAAGTATGTTTCTGTGTTTCAGCAAAATGTATTAAAAGATTTGCATTTTAACTTTTGTTATACAGTGGGGCCCAAGAGAAATTTAACCCCCGAACAGTATCTTGTGTTATATGCTTTAAGAGACAATAATAAAGTGGTCATTAACAATGCAGACAAAGGGGGGTGCTGTGGTGGTATGGTATTGGGCCCTATATTTACAAGAGTCCCAGAACCAGTTGATGGATACACAGTTTTATCAAAAGATGATTTTAGACCCTACATTACATTTCAAAAGGGACATAGACACATTTTTTACCTTAACTTTAGAAGAAGAGATTATTACTAAAAATACATTAAATCATCTAACAGTATCTGATCCTTCTCCCCAATAATTGTACGTTACCTAAAATCCATAAAAATTCCAGGTTTCCCCCAGGTTGACCCATAATTTCAAGTCATGGTTCTTTAACTGAGCCTGTCTTGTGTTTGAAACCTTTGTTAATCGGTGTAAGATCCAGGATCAAGGATACCATGAAATTTCTTAATATAGTAAAGGATATGTAGTTAGAAACAACATGGTATATGTGTACATTAGACAGTAAGTCCTTGTACACAAATATTCCACACTGGGCCAGCTTGTTGGCTGTTGAATTTTGCCTAAACAAATTGGATTTATATAACCCTGGATTTAATACATTTTTACTTTGTTTGACGGAGCACATTTTGACCAAAAATGTCTTTTACCTTTAATGGTGACTGCTTCCTTCAGTTAAAAGGTACAGCAATATGGGCATCCTTTGCCCCCATTTATGCTGACCTTTTTATGGGGTATACAGAAGAACTAATATATGACACCAGTCATAATATCTATTTGGATGAAATAGATATTTGAAGATGCTATCTTGATGATTGCTAGCTAGTATGGAAATCTGATGTTACTTATTTAAAAGAGTTTATACAATACTTGAATAGCAATAAATGGGGTTTACAGTTTACTGTTTCTTATGACAGTCTGGAAACCCCTTTTTTGGATGTTAAGGTCACTCAAAAAATTGATGGTATGCTTAATACCTCCTTATTCCGTAAAGAGTCACACTACAGCTCTTTATTCATAGGTTCATAGGTTCATAGGTTCGTACTAGGCTATCTGCCCTAGAGCATTTATAAGCCTAGCCAGAGTGTGTGTGGCTTTCACCACCCCTTAGGATGAGAATACTACACCCTTTTAGGGTTTAGTTTACTGTGCCTCTGTCTAGTAGTGATGCAGAGATGACCCCCGGGGTAAACCTACGATCTCCCATCCACTCGTCAAGATTTCTCTTGAATAGAGTTAGTGAGGGGCTCTGCCTAACATGGATTGGGATTCTGTTCCAGAGTGTAGGGAGCCTCTGGGTTATGAATCTGTCCCTCCAGCACGTCCTATTTATTTCTGTGTTGAGGTTTAAGTCTCTTGCTCTCGTGGCTCTGATGGATTTGGATTTTCTGAGGTGGAGCATGTCCATTAATTCCAGATTGGACATGGCCTTGTATGTCAGGCACAGATCACCTCTGAGTAGGCGGTATGCGACTGAATAGAGCTTGAGCTTTTTCAGTCGGGCAGCATATGACATATGTTTAAGACCCTTTATCCTCTTGGTGAGGAACTTTTGGGGTCTTTCCAACTGCTGCAGGTGTCGGGTAAGATACATCCCAAATGGGGCATTGTACTCAATCATTGGCCTGATAAGAGAAGAGTACAGGGGCACAATGACCTCTCTTGATCTAGATGTGAAACCCTTCATGATAAGGTGGGCAATATAGAAGGTCTTCCTAACCACTTTGGCATTGTGAGTGTCAAATGAGAGGTTACTGTCAACCTGGGTCCCTAGGTCCCTGATTACCTCTTCCAGTTTAATGGATTACCACCTATGTGGTAATTTGTGGGTACCTTGTTTTTCCAAAAGGGTATGACTATACATTTTTTGGCGTTCAGCTTAAGGCCATGGCTCTGGCACCAATTATCCATTTCTATGAGGCCTCTCTGAAGGATGTTTGTGTCCGCTGGCGTATCAATTATGGTGCCCAGTTTGCAGTCATCTGCAAACTTTGTCAGCCACAATCCTCCTATGTTTGCCTGTACCTCGGAAAAATAAATGCCGAACAAGAGGGGTCCCAGGACTGAGCCCTGTGGGACACCGCTTGTGACTGGCTTAGAGTCTGACATAGCTCCAGCAACTCTGACCCTGTGGGTTCTGTCCTTGAGCCAGTTTGCAACCCATCTTGTGACATATGGGTTTACATTTAAGCTGGTGAGTTTCTCTATGATGCCCGAGTGGGGTATTGTGTCGAAGGCTTTTGCAAGGTCAAGGTAGGCTGTGTGAACTGCCTTGCCCTCATCAATGGCCTTAGTGACTGTTTCAAAAAAGTCAACCAAGTTCAAAAGGCAGGATCTGCACTTGACAAAGCCAAATTGGGTAGGATCCAATGTCTGTAGGTCCCCAATGTCTTTGTTTATGAGTTCCATAATGATCCTCTCCATAGCTTTGCAGACCAGGCTCGTCAAGCTTATGGGGCGGTAATTTCCAGGGTCCGTAGAAGCACCGCCTTTGTGAAGTGGGACCACTGTTGCCGTATGCCACTCTTTGGGTACGTATCCTGTAGTAAGGCTAAGATTAAACAGCAGCCTTATGTGTGGGTTTAGTTCCACTTGGAGTTCATGTAGCACACAGCCCGGGACACCATCCTGTCCCATTGATGCTGTGTTTTTAGCTTTAGAGAGGCGGCTCTCACCTGGGCATCTGTGCTGTTAGTGAGGCTACACTCTGCTGGGATAGTTATCTCTCCTTTTGGGGAGGGAGGAGAAATTTGCACTGAACCTGTCTGCCAGAATGTTGGCAATGTCAGTGGGTTCAGTGTATTTTGTGTCATTTTGGACTAACTCTGAGCATATCTGGGAGTTTCCACCCAGGTTTCTAGCATAGCTAAAGAAGGCCTTGTGATTGTCTTTTGTGTCTTTTGCGATTTTTCTCTCAAAGTTGGCCTTGGATGATTTTATGAGTGATCGTAGTTTTTTGCTAGTACTGATCAGAGATGCCTTCCCTTTTAGGGATTTTGCTCTGTCATGTAGTAGCTTCCTCCTCCTGTTGTAAAGTTTGTTTATGGCTGGGGTCCACCAGACCGGGCGCCTGCCTTTGGGGGAATGGGTCTTGAAGGTGCCCATAGAAGGCATTTGCAAAGGATTCAGCAGTGTGGGTTGTGGTTTCCACTGGCCCAGGGGCCTTGAAGGATACCACTTCAGTCTTAAAAAGTGTGAAGTTGGCTTTTGAGAAGTTCTTCACTGTGGTCTTTTGTGCAGGGGGTGGGGGGGATGTGGATTTCCAGTGAGATTAATTTATGGTCTGATCTTACCAAAGAGGGATATACTTCCGGTGTGGAGCATTTTGTCCCCATGTTTGTGATGATCAGGTCTAGTATATTGTCTCCTCTTGTGGGAATGGTGACTAGTTGTTCCATTGCATTTGAGTTTATGAATTCTAGGAACCTTTGGGCTAGGGTGTTGGGGCTTGAGTAATGTTCCCAGTCTATGTTTGGGTAGTTGAAGTCTCCCAATATGATGGTATTTGGAGAGGCATTCATACTCTCCAGTGTCTTCAGGAAGGCTGTGTGGGGTTCCTGAGTTTGAGAGGGTGGTCTGTAGCATGCTACAAACTGTAAGGCAGTTTTGCCTATGGTTAGTTGCACCTGGATGGTCTCCGATGCTTCGTGAGTTGCCACTAACCTGGAGGTGTGGGTATCTTTGATGAATATGGATACTCCCCCTCCTTTTGTAGTTCGGTCCAAGTTTTGGGGCCGGAAAGCATGATATGAGGTAAAACCTGATAGTGCTGGGGTGCTCTCAGGAGCCTTGAACCAGGTTTCAGTCACTGCACAGACATCAATGTTCTCCATACTGAGGAGGGCTTCGAGGGCGTGCATCTTGAGGTTTAGACTTCTGGCATTGAGCAGCATTACCCTTAGTTTTTTCCACTTGTGTTTTCTAGGGAGGTAGGTTTGTCATTTGAGCCTTGCCTAAAAAAGGCACTATGGGGGTGGCAAGAGCCTTGGCCAATATCCGGAAGCCCAGGGGTGACAGGTGCAAGCCATCCTTTGCGAAGCAGCGTGGCTTGTCAAGCATGTCATCCCAAGCAGACAGACATTGGATCCCCTTAGAATGACACCAGTAATTAAGCCAATTGTTAAAACTGATCATTTTGTCTTTGTACTGTGGCATCATTCTTGGTGAGGGTAAGATGCTGCTCAGGGTCAGGGTCATACCGGCCTGGGCTACATAATCAGAGAGCTCCTCTATGTCTCTTTTCATGTAGTCCAGGGAGGTACGTCTCAGGTCGTTCACACCGACATGTACAATGACTGAGTCATATTTGTACTTGCTGTGGAGTGACCTGAGTGCTTGTGTTATGTGGCAGATTCTAGCTCCCGACAGGCAGCTTACTGTGACCTTTTCCTTGTTCAGTCTGGTGAGCGGGACGTCAGTGTGTCTGACTATGGAGTCACCTATTACAAGTGTGTCTGGCATGTTGTTTGGCCTTAAGGACTGTGACTGTTTAGCACACTGACTTTGTGAACTATGTGTTGCATGTGCTATGTCTTGAGGTGGCGGTTGCTTGGGTGTCTGCTTTGGAGGCCTCTGTTGTTTTGGTAGATTTTTAATCAGCGCCTCCGAGAATGTTTTTGTGTGTTTATGTGTTTGGTTTGCAGTTGTGATAGTTCTATGTGAGACTGGGTTTGTGGTGTGCGTGGTTACCTTCTCCTCCTGACTGGTCTTGCCAGTACTGAATTGAGAGAGCTCAGCCTCCAGTTTGGCTATATAGTTGCATCTCGCATATATTTGTATTTGTTGGGAGGAGGAGAGGGTTGTCTGTGTACATGAGGCAATTGTAACATTGCCTCAAGATTCCCAGATTCACCAGCTGAGCAGGAGAGGACGCCAGCAACTGACCCTTCAACATGCTAGAAATAGTGAAAAGATTGCTGTGTAACTGAGTCAGAAAGGACCTATAGGGAAATGGGTACTCAAGGGAATTTAGGTGAATGAAGTACTTTCTTTTGTTTAAGAGTGCTTTACCTGTATAAAAATGCTTTAGGAGCAAGTGCTGAGCTTTTCAGATAGAGTATAGGCTGTTTAGATTGCAAGTAGAACAGTTCTAAGGGAAAAATTGAAGAGCAGACTTTACGGAGCCAGAAATAGTTTAAACTTGATTAACCGGCGCTGCCCTATGCTGCTCTATGAGCAACTTTGCGCTGATTCGCGCTAATTCGTGCTAAAACACGCTAAAGCGAGCAAAGCGGGCTTTATAGCAGGGGGTTGAAAAGAGCCAGGAATTGACCCAAAATGGCCAATAAACTACAAGTTGCTGGGCTGGAACCAATCCTCTAGGGACAAATAGGTTGCTCAGTGCTCCCCACTCCCACTGGTGAACAAAGAAGCTTCCTCTTATCCAAATAAGGATATGGATAGCACAGGAACTAAGACAAAGCCCAGAGATCAGCAAAATCTGAAGACTGGACTATTCTAGTTCAGAAAAGCGGGAAAACAAGGATATTTTTTGTTTTTTTCTTTTTACAGAGAAAGGAGAAAAAGATACAGTAACAAACAGTAAATGCTATAAAACGGCTAGCGCACTTGAGTGTGTTAGCCTAACAATTAAATTAAACAAAAAATAACTTTTCAAAGTGCTAACAGTATAAATTCAACACAAGTACAGTAAAAACAATATGCAGAGCTGTTTTTTAAGCGAAATGCAGTCGAGATGCAGTAATTTAAGTGAAAGCCAGAAAAAATACTTATAAATCCAGGAAAGTCACTCTTTCACTCTCTGCTGCTTGTAGAACTCTGCAGGACACCACGAGGAGCTGTGCTGAGTCTTTTACAAGTGAAAAAGCGCGCAAAAGCGGGCTTTATAGCAGGGGGTTGAAAAGAGCCAGGAATTTACCCAAAATGGCCAATAAACTACAACTTGCTGGGCTGGAACCAATCGAATATAATGAGGAACTTATTGGATGTTAATAGTTGCCATCCATCATATATTGTTAACAACATTCCTAGATCCCAATTTTTATGAGTTAAGAGAATATGCTTTTCTGGGAAAGAGTTGCAGAAACACAATGAGGAACTTACAGCCAGGTTGAGAGATAGGGGGATGCAATAAGGCTGCTATACAACAAGCTCGTAATTTTGCTCGGTCTCTTGATAGGACTGCTTTATTGGAATATAATACCAAGAAAAATCATCATACAAATATTCGTTTGGTTACTAGTCTTGGTAGCAATAAAAAGTTATTTTGTGAATTGATCAACAGACATTGGGGAATACTTTTGGCTGAAAATAAGCTGCGTATTGTGTTTTCACTTGTTTTATGTGGCACTGAGGAAGGCATTTGCCTATCACCTTGTATTGCATGAGATTTCCATATTTAATGCATTATATTTTCAGCAGTTGGCATGCTGGCCATTTTTGAGGTTTTTTGCACTTGTTTTTTGACCCTGCACCTGCGGGAGCATTTGTGTAATGGTATTGCTTTAATATTTCCCAACAACTACCGCATTTCCCCTTACAACAAACAATACCAAAATTCAGCTCAGCAGAGCTTCTTATAACTTTCCTGAAATTAAACAATTATAAACAAATATGTATTACTGTTCTTTAAAGAATGGGTAACCTGTCGATTGGCAACCTGATTGGAGAATGAACATTCAACAGCAGGATGTTAATCTACAGATAATGCTTGCAAAAAATGAGTCTGCTTCTCAACAGCAGGATGTTAATCTACAGATAATGCCTGCAAAACAATGAGTCTGCTTCTTCATGACAGTCTATTAAGCTGCCATGGAGTTTGGACTGAAAGAAAGCTGCTATTATTTTACATTCAGTAAGCAGTGCTTCTTCTGTTTAGTGAGTGTATAATTAAAGCAAAACAACAAAATTGAAAAGTGTGTGTGTGTGTGTGTGTGTGTGTGTGTGTGTGTGTGTGTGTGTGTGTGTGTGTGTGTGTGTGTGTGTGTGTGTGAATATGAAAGTGAGAGTGAGACTGATCAGGTTTTACACTCACTAAGCAGCACTTTTGCTATTTAGCGAGTGTAAAATGAAAACAAACGTATAATTAAAAAATAGAAAAGGCTTGTATTTCTGTCTGCATGTGTGTGTATTTGGGTACTTGTGTGCATGAAAGCGAATGTGTGTGTGTTTAGTGAGTGTATAATTAAAGCAAAACAACAAAATTGAAAAGTGTGTGTGCGCACGCGCGCGTGTGTGTGTGTGTGTGTGTGTGTGTGTGTGTGTGTGTGTGTGTGTGAGTGTGCGAGTGCGCGGTGTACTTGTACATAAGAGAGAGAGAGAGGCACTCCCCCCGCAGAACACCCCTGGGTGGATGTTATTTCCACACTAACACACACCGTGTCGGACATTATTGCTTGCTTACATCCCTCCTGGCGACAATACAGCTATACTGGGAGATATCCTACACTGAATATCCATAACAACTCCACAAGAAATACTACTACTAGGTAATGTGAATGTTGGACAAAAACTCTAACTCCCCTACAACTAGTGTAAACTTATTTGGTTTCACACAGCTAATTCATAGCCCCACACATTGCAGCAAGAGGGTTCTCCTCTAGAAAAAAGGAGGTCATTGTTCCTCTCTACTCATCCCTCATCAGACCATTATAGAGTACAATGCCCCGTTTGGCATGTATCTCACAAGACACCTACAACAATTGGAAAGGCCATAGAAATACCTCAATAAGAGGATTACCGGCCTCAAACAGATGCCATACGCAGGCCATCTCAAAAAACTCCAGCTCTACTCCATCACATATCACCTACTCAGAGGTAATCTCTGCTTAACATACAAAGCTATGTCAAATCCAGAGCTGTTGGACATGCTACACTTAAAGAAATCCCAATCTCTCCAAACCACATGCTCCTGGGACCTAAACCTTGCTACCACAATAAACAAAACATGCTGGAGGGATAGATTCCTGTCCCAGAGACTTCCCATACTCTGAAACAAACTACCCATTCATGTCAAGCAAAGCTCCTCATTGGCCCTCTTTAAGAAAAATCTTGACGACTGGGTGGGAAATAGAAAATTCACTGCGGGGATCACTTCTGTGGCACTGCTTGACAGGGGCACAGGAAAATAATTTTCTTGGGTGGCAAAAACCAGGGAATCTTTTTGGCTAGGCTTATATAGGCCCCAGGGCCGATAGCCTAGTACCTACCTATGAACCTAAGACATCAAATTCCTTGTTTGACTGGATCCTAGTATCAGACACTAGTAAATATACCACCTTAAGTACGATGTCTGACTGTCTCAGTGATCATCTCCCAGTATTTACAACCAAATAACTCAAACATCTACTTAAACAGCGTGTTTATAAAGCAACATGCCCCCTTTCCAAGTTCAACCCAGAAATGTTCATTACTAACCTATCATCTATTAACTGGAACTTCCTAAAAACTCCTCCCCTTAGATGCTGCTGAATATGAATTCAATATGAATTCAGTACAACTTTCCTGAATATACTAAATAGCCTTGCACCTACTAGAAGGAAGAGTCTAAACAGAAATAATGCAATTTGGTATCCAAAAGTCGAATCTTAATACAGGATAGAGAAAAAAGAATGTAAGGAATAGCAAAAATATAAAACACCACAACATTTTTAAAATGTCAGAACGCTTCACAATCGCACTATAAAACAAATAACTGAATACAAAAACTATACTATAATAACGTTCAGAATAATGGTAAACACAACCCTAAAAATTCTAGACAGCCATTAAAGAAACCTTGCATCCCTACCATAAATTCAGCCTAAACCCCTCTCCTGATAACTCATCCTCCAAAACCGCAATACAATTCAACTTTTATTTTAGTATAGCATCTCTAACCAGGGGGCCCCAATATCTACTTCTTCTTACCTCCTATAAAGTTATCCAGAATCTATCAGTTTGTCCAGCACTGAATAACATTCTACACAGCTGTGGTCCTAGTTGGTCATTACAATCCAATCAAAATCCAGTCAAAAACTCCTGTCTGTCCACAAACCTATCAAATCTGATGGAACTTGTACCATGTTGTTAAGGCCTGGAATTCCTTTATTCATCAGGTTAATACCCTCTCTCCCTCCCATTCTTCAAAACTATTCGGAAAGACTTTCAAGACAAAAGCGGCTCTTTTCTTGCTCAATACCAGGATAAACTGTATCCCTAAATGTGGACAAATACCTGTTCATACCTTACATCTCCTTACTCTCCCTCCTTCACTCGCTTCCTTACCTCTAACAACTTTCTCTCTCCTGGTTTTCTCTCTAATTATACCATGTCTGTTTTAATCTCACTTCTTATTGTATTTCCCCAATTTCTCTAACTATTAAATCATTGTCATATATCTTGTGTCTATTCTTAATGAATGTTTTCATATTATGTCTAATTTGGTGTAATTATTTAAACCGTAGTTGTTTTTGTATTATTTTAAAGTCTGTAAAATTAGTATTCTTAAAATGCTTTGTAATACTTTGGAGCTTTCTCCTCAGGCTTCCCCTGAAAATGGGCTCCTACCCAGTAAAACGTTTCTGGTAATCAAATGTCAATAAACAAATATAAAATAAATAAATATACAACTGTCACAGGTCACATCTTAACATATTTCATTACAGGTTCAGCACCAGAGACAATCGCATGCTTTGCTGCCTCACGCAGGCTAATGTTGAGAGCAGAATGGCTGTCAATGATGATGTCATAACTCTCATTCTCATGACAAAGCCTCACAGTGGTACATGTCTCATAGTGTACTGGCAGGGCCTTCTACCCCATAGCAGAAATATAACTCCATATGCAGTGACACAGTCATCATAACAAAGAAATGGCATTACAACAAGGATGGAATCACTACATAGCTCAACACCAGTCTTTTGTGCACAGCTTGAATCCCTTGATGAAGAAGCAACCCTTTTGGAGGTGGCAGTACCCACTGTCACACCTGTATGCAATAGTGCCAAATGAAGACATATCTTTCTGTTAGCTCCAGAGACATTTAAGGCCTTGTCTGCCCAGCAGCACGTCTATCATAACAAAACAGAACAAGACTACTACAACTGAGAGTCAGGTAGCAATAGATAAAATGCTACAAGATATATTTGAGGAACTTTACTAGAACATAAGAATGATGAAGGCCAGGGAAAATGCCATAATGGTCCTCATGTGTAGTATGATTGCATATACAACATCATGTCTACACTAGTAAGAACTCAACAGACACACTTTGGGGACACAGATGGATGTGGCCTAGGGAGTGTCTGCCTGCTTGGCAAATGAGTAAGCCAGACATCATATGTATCTCAAGAAAGTACTGCAGGCATTCAATGGATTCCCAGATGATGAAGGCAATCAGGTCTCATCAGACTTCTACACTACAAGGTAGAACCGCTTAGTCAAGGTCTAGGTTCCACAGCACATTTAGGTCAATATCAAGAGGTTCCCCTACATCCAGTAAATCATGTCACTGGAGTAGCTGAGCATCAAACTCACATGCAACAGTTGGTCAAGACCTCTGGGACCATCACCCACACCATCATTAGAGGACACTGTGTATGATTCCTTCCAAATATAAGTTAAATTTTGACCATCAGTTACAGAGAACTTACTCATCCAGCAGTCACTCAGGAGACAAAACAATTGCTGCAGTTATTCCTAAACCTGAAACAGAGTAAACAGGCAATAGCAACCAAAAAACAGCAGTAGCAGTGCCATGTTTCATTACTGAAAAGCAATCACATTTCTCTCAGCAGGTAAACAAGAAAGCCAGTAAGGAACACTGCAGAGAAACAGTTATATGTTTTATAACATCTTTTTTATAACATCATTTTATAACATCTGCTGTTCTACACTTCAGTCAAAGTTTGTCAGTATAACTAGCCTTTGACCCACTGACTAATAAACACTGTACAAATGATGAGATAATAACTTCTGAAACAAACTTCTGTTTATGATGTAAGGAAAAATGTCAGATGTACAGGGGAAGTTGATAGTGCATCACTCAGCATGACCCTCATGTAACACTCCATGTATCGAGTATTGTCTTGAAAATGAATGCCATGGCCTACAGCTGTGGACTAGAGTCCTCCTCTTTGCTTGTGCAGCACTGTGCTATGCTTGAGCCTGCTGGAGGGCTTGGCTACTGCCACTGACTGGCCACCATCACTATCATCTCTGGTGGGATAAATGATGGAGGGGTTTGCACTGGCAGTATCAGTGAGTAGCTGTGGCAGTTTCACACTAAACTGACACATAATCATGTTGTGCAGTATACATGATCACATTGTGCAGTATACATGATCGTGTTGTGCTGTATACATGATCATGTTGTGCAGTACACATGATCACGTTGTGCAGTATACATGATCATGTTGTGCAGCATACGTGATCACGTTGTGCAGTATACATGATCGTGTTGTTGAGGATACATGATCGTGTTGTGAATTATACATGATCGCATTGTACAGTATACATAATCATGTTGTGCTGTATACATGATCATGTTGTGCAGGATACATGATGCGTTGTGCAGTATACATGATCACGTTGTGTAGTATACATGATCATGTTGTGCTGTATATATGATCATGTTGTGCAGGATACTTAGGCAGTAACATCTGGCCTGCAGCAGCACGTTCATACTGAAGGGCCCCCCTGACATTTCTAGGGAATAGAAATGAGATTTGAGCAGATCAAACACTCAGTTAGTGATTATCCATGTCCAGGATAGGATAGTGTTTTTACGCCCCTATGCAGCTTACTGGGAGTTATGGACTAGTGTCATTATCCATGTTTCAAGTGGGTAACCTGCATCACCCAGAAAGCAAAACAGGGAGGAGGCATATAAAAAAGCAGGGGGTGATTACTCAATACTACCTCTGCCACTATATTGATAAAGAAATAATTATGGTTACCAATATTACAACAGTTTGAACTTATGAACTAGGTGACCACAAGGAATCCCACTATGCAGAAAGACACAGTACAGAGAGTTTGTGTGCCAAATATGAAAATCAAAGGCACTACCAGGATGTTGGGCTAAAATGGTGATGCACCTCTATGCATCTCACACTACATGGTGATTGATGGAATGGTAGCCCTTCCTATTCTGATACCATTCCTCATGTGGTCCTGATGAGGCTCTTACATTAACATGACAGCAATATCACACCAGTCTTCTGAGGAAAATGTGTCATTCTATAGATGACGCTCATGGTACTGGCTCAGTCCTGTGTTGATACTGGGAAACAGATATGTTGATCCATATCTGCCAAGAATAGATTAAGGAACTGCAGAAGTATCCTTCAGGCAGAAGTCTGCGAGATACCCATTGTGTCCCCAGTTTGTCTCTGAAAGCTTCCTGTGGCATTTATAGTGAGATTTACGCATACCTTGGTATCCACAAGTATAGGAAGGCCACACATTCTCCCAGTTCCAGTCAGTGGGTCATATAAACTCATAAAAGTTTTTATTATATCCATGTCTACTCTAAACTTGTCTGATAATTACTGCTCAGCAAAGCTGAGGTGAATGAGTAATCCTTTGCCTGTATCGTCTTCTCCTACGCTAGTGAGAGCTGCTTCATATGCAAGGTTTTTACATCACCAAAATGAGAAACCTGTAGCAGGATACAGCTAGAATGTCAGCAAATACAAAAATCTTCATAAATTGAAAAGTAGATAGAAAAGGCACAGATTTGCTTTTATTAGGCAAGGCTCAAAATTCAAACTCACCTCCATAAACAGCACAAGTAAAAAAATGAGGGTTATGCTACTCAACGCCAGGAGTTTAAATCTCAAAATGCATGTGCTCGAAGCAATCCTAAATATGGAGAACGTCGACATCTGTGCAGTAACTGAAACCTGGTTCAAGAATCCAGAGAGCACTCCAGCACTACTGGGCTACAACTCATACCACTCATTTCGGCCACAGAACACGGATCGAAACACAAAAGGAGGGGGTGTATCCATATTCATCAAGGATACCCACACCTCCAGGTTAGTGGCGCAGCATGATACCTCTGAGATCATCCATGTGCAACTAACATCGGGAAAATCTGCAATGCAAATTGTGGCCTGCTACAGATCACCCTCCATGACCCAGGGCCACCACTTTGCCTTTCTGGAGACAATGGAAAACATGAAGGTCCTACCGAACACCCTGATATTGGGCGATTTCAATTACCCTACCATTAACTGGGAAAACTACTTGAGTACAAACTCCCAGGCTCAGCGCTTCCTGGAATTTATCAACTCAAATGCCCTGGATCAGCTGGTAAACTCCCCTACCAGAGGCCACAACATACTGGACCTGGTCATCACCAACATGGGCGACAGGTGTTTTGTACCAGAGGTCAACCCATCACTGGTTAGATCAGACCATAAACTAATCACCCTGGATGTCCACACCCCACCACCACCCCCAACCAAGGAAACCACAGTGAAAAACTTTTCTAAAGCAAACTTCACCTTACTTAAGGCAGAGGTGGTAAGTTTCACAGCCCCCACGCTAAAGGATAACACTGTCCAAGATGCAGAATCCTTTACAATTGCACTCTATGAGCACCTACAAGGATGCATGGATCGTGCCATCCCTAGCAAAACCAAGACTCACTCCCCTAAGAGAAGGAAACCAGTCTGGTGGACCCCTGCCATAAATAGGTTATACAACAAAAGGAGGAAACTAGTTCAGAAAAAAAGCAAATCCCAAGAAGGAAAGACATCCCTGATCAGTATCAGTAAGAAACTAAGGTCCCTCATAAAATCATCCAAGGCTAACTTCGAAAGAAAAATAGCCAAGGATGTAAAAGATAACCACTAAGCCTTTTTTAGCTATGTCAAGAATCTAAGTGACGACTCGCAGATATGCTCTGAGCTAGTGCAAAATAGCACAAAATATACTGAACCTACTGATATTGTCAACATCCTGGCAGATAGATTCAGTGAAAAATTCACCTCCCTCTCACCTTCAAAAGGGCCCACAACAATACCAGAAAAGTGTAGTGTCCCAGAAATCACAGACACACAGGTGAAAACAGCCCTTTCAAAAGCCAAAAACACAGCATCAATGGGGCCAGATGGTGTCCCAGGCTGCGTCTTGCATGAACTACAGAACAAACTAACCCCCCACCTAAACACGCTGTTCATCCTCAGCCTCTCCACAGGCTACGTGCCCATAGAATGGTGCACAGCAATGGTTATTCCACTCCACAAAGGAGGGGCCACTACTGACCCTGGTATCTGTCGCCCCATAAGCCTGACTAGCCTGGTCTGCAAGGCTATGGAGCGCATCATCATGGAACTCATTAACAAAGACATTGGGAACCTCCAAACACTTGATCTGACCCAATTCAGCTTTGTTAAGGGCAGATCATGCCTACTAAACCTGGTTGACTTCTTCGAGACAGTCACCAAGGCCATAGACGAGGGAAAGATGGTTCACACAGCCTACCTTGATCTAGCCAAGGCAGTCGACACCATTCCTCACTCAGGTATTATAGAAAACCTCACCAGCCTGAACATAAACAACTATGTCACAAGATGGGTTGCCAACTGGCTTACAGACAGAACTCACACGATAAGAATAGTGGGCTCCAAGTCTGACTCTAAACCAGTCACAAGTGGTGTCCCGCAAGGCTCGGTTCCGGGACCCCTACTGTTCGGCATATATTTCTCAGAAGTACAGACAAACACAGGAGGACTATGGCTAACCAAGTTCACCGATGACTGCAAACTGGGAGCCATAATTGACTCTCCGGCTGACACGGACATCCTTCAAAAAGGCCTTACTGAGACAGACACCTGGTGTCAAAGTCATGGCCTCAAGCTAAATGCCAAAAAATGCATAGTCATCCCGTTTGGGAAAAACATAACACCCACAAATTACCACATAAGTTGCAGCCCCCTTAATACAGAAGAGGTAATAAGAGATCTGGGGACCCAGGTAGATAGTAATCTCTCCTTTGACAATCATATTGCCAAAGTAGTTAGGAAATCCTTCTATGTAGCCCATCTAATTACTAAAGGGTTGACATCTAGAAATAAAGAGGTTATAGTGCCCCTCTACTCGTCACTCATCAGACCCATCATAGAGTATAATGCTCAATTTGGGATGTACCTCACAAGACACTTCCAACAGCTGGAAAGACCACAAAAGCACCTCACCAAGAGGATTACTGGCCTCAAACATATGTCCTATGCAGCCCGACTGAAAAAACTCTGGCTGTACTCAGTGGCATATCGCTTACTCAGAGGTGGTCTCTGCCTGACTTACAAAGCCATGTCCAACTCAGAATTGATGGACATGCTCCACCTAAAGAAATCCTAGTCACTGCAGGCCATGAGCTCTAGTGAGCTAAACCTTGCCACAACAATAAATAGAACATGCTGGAGGGATAGATTCCTGTCACAGAGACTCCCCATGCTTTAGAACAAAATTCCTAACTACATTAGGCAGAGACCCTCACTGAAACTCTTCAAGAGAAGCCTTGACGAGTGGATGGGTAACAGAAAATACACCCCTGGGATCACTTCATTGGCTCTGCTTGACAGAAGCTCAGTTAATTAATCAATGTGGCGGCGAAAGCTGACACACTCTGGCTTGGCTTATAAATGCCCTCGGGCAGATAGCCTAGTACCTACCTATGAACCTATAACCCATCTGCACAGAGTGCACTAAGCAGCACTTTATTTGCATAGGATAGTCACAGATTTTTCACACATTCCTTATTTACATTTCATTATTCCCTCATCTGTAAGAGTTTTTTTTTTTTTTTTTTTTTTGGTCAAACTGGTTCAAACAGCAGTGATTAAGCACAGCTACTATCTCTGAATCGCACCTAAGCTGTGGGTGTGGAGAAGCATGTTTATTACAGACATTACTATTTGGCAGTATGCATGTTTGAGCTATTGGAGAATTGCTGAAAGGGTGTTTGTAATGAGTGAGTGGTTGCATATTAGGTTTTCTAGGAGTGAAACTGTTGGAAGGACGATTGTTGCTTCTTCCTTTAGGAAGTGCGTAACTCTATACAGTGCCTGTGCAGTTGGCTAGCTGATGGAACAGAGCTGTGGACATGGAAGGTCAAGCTATAGGTCTTGGTCTGAACTTACTCCTAGCTACTTGATAGTAAATAATACAAACAGGTAGGCCTTCATGGGCAGTAATTATGAGGAGTCACACATGTCTGGAGTTTTTGTTCTTGGGGCAAACATCACGCATTTATACTTTTCGGGTATTTACACAAAGACTGGAGACATGAATATATTTTGAAGAGACATTTAATTATTTATTTATCTCAAATTTGTTGACCGGGAAAAGTCTGACTGGACAAAAACCCATTTTCAGTGGAGACTCGGGGAGAAAAGCACACAATGAAGAAAAGTACAATTAAATTTCATTATTAATTGATTAAGTTATAGCATCAAATTAAGTAGGCAATAATATACTAAAACAAGACTTAGCAGATACAATTAAGTTTCAGCAACAGTATAATAAAATAAAACAAGCATAGTTAATACAATAAAATTGTCATCAACAAATAGAAAAATATAACGAGAAGCTGAACTGTACAATAAGTTATTGACAAGTATTATTTGCAAATCAGTATAAAGCTGTAAATAGTTAGATGACAAGGAAAGTATTGAAGAAGGTGATTATAATTAAGTACAGTATTCCAGAAAAAAACATATGTGAAGTAATGGATAAGTATCTCTAGGTTAGCAATGAGAAAAGGGAATGCAGAGAAGAAAATACAGAGTTTTGAAGAGGAGTAATAAAGAGGTGGTGTTGGAGTAAGTAGAAGGGGAAGAATAAACAGAGTAGGAGGGCAGTAAAGATGAAACGACTGAGGAAAAATAGGAGGAGAGGTAGTATCTGAGTAGGATAGGGAAGGAGAGAGGAAGAAAAGAATTATTGACAGATAAAGCTGGGTTCATAGGATCATAGCATCAAAGGATAATAAGAGATTACTAGGCTATCGACCCAGAGGTCATTTTAAGCCTAGCCGTTTCAACCCAATGTAATACCATTAAAGTACTAGTCAGTACCCAAGATTGCATTTAGTGATGACTGCCCATGCATAGGAGGGTTATGGGTGCTATCCCTGGTAAGAAAGTATGGTGCCCCATCCACTCATCCAAATTCCTCTTGAACAGTGTCATAGAGGTGCTCTGTTTCACATGAATTGGTAGCTGGTTCCAAAGACATGGCAGTTGTTGGGAGATAAATCTGTCTCTCCAACATGTCCTATTTAAGTCGCAGGCCGTATTTAGCTCCCTGGAATGGGTAGCTGTAGTCCCATTTGATCTACTGATATGCAGTAAGTTCATTAGGTTTGGGTTTTGGGTTGCTCTGTAGGTCAGGCATAAGTCTACCCTAAGAAATCTATATTATACGGAGTATAGTGACAGGGATTTTAGTCGGTCCGTGTAAGGCATATGCTGGAGACCCTTGTTCTTCTTTGTTAGGAACCACCGAGGTCGCTCTAATTGCTGTAGCTGCTTAGTACTGTACATACCAAATGGGGTGTTATACTCAATTATGGGCTGGATAAGTGCCGAGTATAGGGGGGTTATAACTTCTTTTGCTCTCGAGGGACTGCCTTTACTAATCAAGTGAGCTATGTGGAAAGTTTTCCTTACAATGGTAGACACATGGTGGCTGAAGTTAAGGTTGAGGTCAACCTGTGATCCCAGGTCCCTTACCACTACATGGATACTTAGGGTACTGTCATTGATTTGATAGTGTGAAGGGAGATTGTGCTGAAGAGAATGATGATGCATTTCTTTGCATTCAGTTTGAGACCATGACTAATACACCAGTTGTTTTTCTGTGTGAGACCATCCTGGAGTATGCTGACATAATTTGGAGATTCAATGATTGCACCTACTTTGCTGTCATCTGCAAACTTGGTCCCCCATAACCCTTTAGTTTTGATCTGAACTTCTGAGAAGTATATACCGAATAGTAGGGGGTTCATCACTTACCCCAGTGGCACGTCACTGGTAACAGATCTGCTGGTTGATGTAGTGTCGCCCACTTTGATAGTGCATGATCAGTTTGTGAGCCAGTTGGCAACCCATCTTACAATGAAGAAGTTTACTAAGTTTATTGGAAATGCCTGAATGTGGGATTGTGTCAAAACCCTTTACCAAGTTGAGGTATACTGTGTGTACATATTTGCCCTCATCAATGGCCTTGTCTCACTTTAAAAGAAATCCACCAGATTTAACAGGCAAGATCTGCCCTTCATGAAGCCAAACTGGATAGGATCCAGGGTTTGGAGGTCACCTATGTCTTTATTTAAGAAGTCCATAATGATACATTCCATGACTTTACAGATGAGGCTGGTCAGGCTTATGGGTCTGTAATTCCCTGGGTCTGTTGCTAGTCCACTTTTGTGGAGGAGAATAATTGTAGCTGTTCTCCATTCAGCAGGAATAAAGCCTGTGGTAAGGCTATAATTGAAAAGGGTACTTAGTGGAGACGCATGTTTAACCTGTTTAGAAGGCAGCCTGGGATGTCATCTGGCCCCATAAATGCCATGTTCTTTGCCTTGGACAGGGCTTTGAGGACCTGCTGTTCAGATATGTAAGGTGGAGGGGAAGTTTGGGGGAGGGTTTGTTGTAAGTTAGGAGGGGATAAGGGAAGTGAATTTTTCACCAAACCTATCCACTAGCAAGTTCACTATCTCTGTGGGGTCAGTGTGTGTGATACTGTTGGCCACCAGTTCGGCACATGCTTGGGTCCTACTCTTTAGGTTATGTATGTAGCTGTAAAAGCCCTTATGGTTATCCTTGGCAGTACTTGCTAGGTTTCTCACACATGAGCTCTTGGAGGATTTGACAGGTTGTCTTACTTGCCTGTTAAGGCTGATAAGGGTGCTTTTCCATTGTTGGGTCCTTGTCTTTGTTTTCTTGGACAGCAACATTTTGTGTTTATTGTAGAGTTTGTTGATGCTGGAAGTCCATCGTGGCAGCTTAATTTTACTTTGGGCTCTGGCTTTGATTCTGTCTGGTACAGATGAGTTTATACACTTCTGCAAGTGATTGTATGGGGCTTTAGTGTAAGCTTCAGCAGTTACCACTTTCAGCTTGGGGTGGGGCTTGGAATGCATTTATACCTTCACCTAAGAGAGTTTAGTTTGCATTGGTGAAGTTTTTTAGTCTGATTTCACCCTTTGTGAGTTATGGTGTTAGTATCAATTCAAAATTGGCTGATTTGTGGTCAGTTTTAACTAATGAGGGTCCAACAGTTACAGCAATACACCTGTTTGACATGTTGGTGAGGACCAGATCTAGAATGTTTGTCCTCTTGCTGGGGTATGGACAATTTGTTCCAAGGCATTTGAATTCACAAAGTCAAGGAACTTTTGTGCTAGTGAGCTTGGTCTAGAGTAGGTTTCCCAGTTGATGGTGGGATATTTGAAATCCCCCAAAACCAGTGTGTTTGGTAAAATTTGGATTTTCTTCAGTTTGGTTAAGTAGGCTTCATGGGTGTTGTGACCCATGGAGGGGGATCTATAACTGACTAGGACTTCAATGAGGGTCTTAGCCACCACAACCTGGACCTGGAGTAACTCCATGGAGTTGTTCAGTCTAACTAGATGTGAGGTGAATTTCTCTCTAATATAGAATGAAACACCACCTCCTTTGGTTTTCACACGTTCATTTTGCAGTCTAAAGGTGTGGACAGCATTGTAGCCTTGCAGGGTTGGGGTGCTCTCTAAGGCCTTAAACCAGGTTTCTGTGACTACACAGACATCTACATCTTCTAGTGATATAAGTCCTTCCAGGGGGTGCAGTTTTTGGTTTAAGCTCCTAGCATTTAACCCTTATTATGTTCTGATTGGTTAATTTCATGTTGGTAATGTTGTTTTTGAGACCTTGCCTAAAAAAGGCACTATGGGGGAGGCAAGAGCGTTTGCCAGCAGCCGAAAGCCTAGTGGTGCCAGGCGTAATCTGTCTCTGGGAAAGCAGTGAGGTTTGTCGAACATGGCTACCCAGGCAGACAGGAATTGGATCCCCTTGGAATGACACCCAATACTAAGACAGCTATGGAAATCAATCATTTTTTTGTTTAAACTGTGGCATCATTCTAGGTGAGAGTAGTATGCTGCTCAAGCTAGGAATACACCACCTGGGCTACATACTCAGAGAGCTCGACCATGTCTCTCTTCATATAGTCCAGTGAGGTACATCTCAGGTCATTCACACCAACATGAACTATGACAGTCATAACAGTACTTGTTGCTGAGAGACCTGAGTGCATGCATGATTTGGTGAATCCTGGCACCGGACAGGCAGCTGACCATGACTTTACACTTGCCCATCCTCGTGGGTGGGATATCCATGTGTCTCACTATTGAGTCTTCAATGACAAGAAAACTTGGTTTTTGAATGTTATGCCTTATGGGCTTGGTGGGTGAGACACTGGTGTTGCTATGTGTCATGGATGCTGTGGAGACTGTATTAACTGTAGCAGACTTGCGTTTTGGAGGTCTCTGGTGTTTTGGCAAGTTTTTCAAGAGAACCACCACTTATGTGCATTTATGTGTTTGATGCGTACTATGTGTATGAGTCATGGTATGTGTATGAGTAGTGGTACTATGTGAACATGTAGTGGTGGGTGAGGTGAAAACCTTCTCTGTGTTACTGTTTTGTGTGAGAGAGAGCATGGATTCTAGATTATTGGTGTAAATACATCTCTCACACTCTGTACTAGACTGTGTTATTAACAAAGGGTTGTCTGTGTACATGAGGCAATTGCTACAATGCCTCACGAGACCCTAGTCAACAAGGTTGGCAGGAGAAACAAGGGTAGTCCAACTATCCATAATGCTAGGTTGAAGACTGTTGTCACTTGAGGTGGCTTTTCAGAAACGATCATGGAGGAGCTCAGCAAATGGATATTTCTGCCTGTGTTTTAAGGGAAAATTTGTTGAATTTAACTGTCTGGTTTTGGCGCACAATTGCGCAGAAGTGCACAATGCTGAGTGACGTGCAAACAAGCAGAATCCCGCTCAGGTGCAGGGCCTAAATATCAAAAGCTATAATGTGAAAAAAAAAACAAACAAAATTCAAGAGGATCAATGAGGATGCTTATTCCAAGCCCTAGGCCAGCCTCCCTTTACCAGTCAGGTGCCAGTCAAACACAATTCTCTCACAAAAGGGCAGATGGGACCCTTCCAATCTATGATGTCCTGGAAAACTTGTTTAGAACAAATAAACCACTACAAACAGTTCCAGAAACAGCAGGCCTGGATCTGGACTATGCTATAGTTACTAGATATTCTAGTTTCAGCAGGAAACACTAGAGCATATTTAACACAGCAGAAAAAACAGCAGGTAGACACTGAACAAGAATTTAAAACAGCAGAAAAGAAGCCAGGAGGCTCTAAATAATGATTTAAACAGTTAACAGATCAGTTAATTCAGTACTGCTTGGCAGGAAAACCAGACCAGGCAAAATAGATAACTTTAAAACAATGAAAAGATACCAGTAAATACTTAACAAACAATGAAAATAACAAAAAGTATTGCTAAACAGTGAACACAGCAATAAAATTAAATTTACAGGCATGGTGTAGCAAGCAATTGCAGTATAACAGTGGTTAATACACAGTAAATAAATACAGTATAAATGTTGAGAATGGATTTTGGAGGCATTAGGAGGGGTGGAGGCAGGAACAGAGCCAGGAGTTATGGAGTCTTTCATTTAATAGTATTTTGAAATTATGATTGTTTGGTATGGATCTGATGTCTAAGGGGATCAATTCCAGGCAGAAGCCACTGTACAATTGTATAAGCTGTGCCCTATGGATTTTACAGGTTTTTAGATATTCAAGGGGGGTTCGTCAGAGCTCTGGAGGGAGCGGTTGGGGATATATTAAGAAATGATAAATTAGATGGATGGACAGCAAAGTAGGTTTATTAAGTATAAAATGTAAAAGGATTAGTTAGACAAGGAGATGGTGAGGTAGTTCAAGCCAATTTAAGTTTTTTAGAGATAGGCAGTGGTGTGAGTTGAAGGGCTGATTGGCAGCAAATCTGGCAGTTTTATTGCAGCATAGTTCCATTTTAGTTTTGAGGGTGGATTGTATGTTGTTTAGAATGCAAGTGGCATAGAGAAGAGAAGGAAGTGAGCATGCATTAGCTAGAGAGACTGCAGTCATTAGTTAGGAATTTGTTGGATTTGTAGAGCAAGCCAAGTTTCTGATTATTTTTTTTTATGCAGTTTTGGATATGGAGATCAAACTTAAGCCAATCATCAATGATAACGCCAAGTAGTTTGGTGTGTGGCACTATTTCTATATAGATGTGAAAGAGAATTGAAGATGATCTGTAGCCCCGGTCATGGAACCTCAGGAGCAGAGGAATGGCATCAGCTTCATAATGCGTCAAAATAGCTCCAGGGTAGGGGAGGCCAGATTATTGACAAAGATCAAGAAGAAGAAAAAGAGGAGAAAGAAGCACAAAAGGAAGACGGGGCCAACAACTGAACCCTTAGGTTTTCCACAGGGGATATCCCTTGATAAAGCTTACAGTCTGACACTTTCTTGCCTAATGGTAAGGTAACTGAAAAACTATCCAATATGTTTAGATGGGGAACGTTATGTCTTGATGTTATTTGGAAAGGTGAAAGTAATGTAAGCCTTAGAAAAATCCAGAATCATAGCTGCAAATGTTCTGTCCTCATTAAGCAGCGCCTAAACTAAATCAGTTAAGGACAGAAATGGCAGTGAGCTATTGCCAGCTTTCATTTTTTAAGAAGTTACAGTTATGTAAATGGGCCATTTTGTGCCATTTTCAAGCATTTTAAATGGGTTGCAACAAAGCAATTGCTTAACAAGCAAGTCTGTTTCCAGACCTAAGGTTCCCAACATTTTACAACACTGCAGCTGAAAAATATTTTGCTGTTGCTGTTGTTTTTAAATACTTTTATTAAATTATCAATTACGATTTAGGCATAGATGCATTAATACAAAAGAAAACAAACTACATTAATAATTTTCATATTCATGCATTATATCTCATATATGTTTCCTTTTTAATAATTGTTAGTCACTCCAGCATTATATAACATGTTCAGTTCCTGCCTTCCCTTAAACCTCATGCTTCCTCCTCATGAACATCATTCTGTGCGTATTGTTCCAACAAATTCCATTTGTTTTGCTCTTTCCCTTTTCTAAAAATCCCACCTCCAACTCTTATCTCCTTTACAACATTCAGCACTTCACTTACAGTTTGATAGCTTCCATTCTGTAATGTTGGAGTAGTAGGAGGTTGATGAGTAGTGAGCCATAGTACCTGATTGGAGCAGGAAAGCAAGGTGTTGTATGGCAAGGAGTTTACGTTTGAAAATCAGAGTGCATGATGGTATGTTTAGGTTTTATTGCTCAGTAGAGTTACATGAGCTTGGTAATGTTAGTAAAACTGTTAAGGGAATCAGAAAAGTTTTTAGTGATGGTTCTTGGGAGCTAGGAAGCTGCTCAAGGTGTTGTGTTTATAATCTTAAGAGTTTAATTTATAGATTGCTGAAATGTTATTAGTTTGAGCCATGCCCTGGTTCATTTCTGTTTTAAATAATTGCAAAGAAAAAGGGATATTACATTCATGTTAGTTTTTCATTTCAGAGAGCAGCTCATTGAGGTGGAAAACACTGGCAGATTAACAAAACAAATACTTCTACTGGTAGAAATAAAAACATAATAATGTGTAACAAACAACTTTTTTCAGATTCTACCTGACATCAGATTATTTAAGGCATAGTAGCTGGCAAAAACACCTCATTAACAATAATAATTCACTAAAATTTCAGCTCTTTCAGAAACAGCCAAGGTTTAATTGTTACTATTCCATTCATTTGTGGTATTACATAAGAATGTGCTAATGTTTGACAGCAGTGCTCTTTGCATTCAGTTAAATTATTAACATCACCACTCCTGTGTGTGTGTGTGTGTGTGTGTGTGTGTGTGTGTGTGTGTGTGTGTGTGTGTGTGTGTGTGTGTGTGTGTGTGTGCATTGTAAAACACATTCTGAGTAAGTAATATTTACGTCAATTACTTAGTAAAATGAAAATGCTTAAGCAATGCACTAGTCTCATTATTATTGTTAATGCCCCCATACATTAAAGGATTTTAACATTGAATTTCCTTATAGTTTTACAAATATAAAAAGAATCACAGCCATCACAATTAGCCAAATACATTTCATATTTACTATTTCACAATCTGAGCATGCCTGGAAATGACACATTTTAGCAAGCACCAGAAGCATAAATTCACATATTTTTGTGCATATATTTACTGTATTTTTGTACCATTTTTACTTACCAGTACTGGTTATCATGTTAGTTTTACATGTACAATGTCCTTTTTATAATAGCTGCTTCAATTTTTTTTTATTGTTAGGAAAAACTAAAAGGAAAACTTCCCCTTTTATATTTTCATCCTAGGTACTACCTGTAGAAATTTTTAATTTGCTTGTTTTTACCACTGTATGGCTATTAGAGTCCAAAGAGTGAAAGTAGAACAATGTATTTTTATTGCCTGCATGTGCTTTAATCATCCTCCGATCATTAGCAGCGCCATCTGTGCAACCTTAATTAAAATAGATCAAATTATGATGGCCCTGCTGGCTATTGCATCTCTCAAGCTGTTATCCACTAAACATGTTTCACAATCCCTTTTGTACCAAAACAAAAATGGAGTAGCAAGCATAAAAGAACAAAGAAAGAAAGCATAACACTAGAGCATAACTTCAACAACCAGAATGAACTACAGGGATATAATTAGTTACAAATTTATTTAAAAAGACATTTACAAATGTCTTTTTATTAGGTTTAAGAGTAATTATATCTTTATCATTTATTTGGGTTGACAATCCATTTGTACAAATGTACTACCTAACTACACTTAATATCAAAGATCTTCAACCTTATCCATCGTTAACTTAGAAACGCTTACCATTTCTGACTTTACTATGAAATGAGAAATATGTCTGTGGTGCTGAATGTTGGCAAGTAAATGTGACTTTACATAAGTAGGCCTGAAAATGTGACTTTACATAAGTAGGCCTGAAATACCCACGAGACTCCAAATATCAGTAGCATGACTTTTAACCACCTGCACACCTTGCAAAATTAATCTGAACTGAATGTATTGCTTATGTAAACCTCAAATGATTGCTAGTGTCACCAAAAGAATGATGAAATTCTTTAACTGCCTCAA
This sequence comes from Protopterus annectens, assembly GCF_019279795.1. NCBI lineage: Eukaryota > Metazoa > Chordata > Ceratodontiformes > Protopteridae > Protopterus > Protopterus annectens. The sequence continues at coordinate 74,731,994 of NC_056745.1, forward strand.
CCATCTCTTTCCACAACATAAATATATCATTACTAAAGTAATGTATATGACAAGACCAATTGTAATGATCACTGAAACATATACAGGCCCAGGCTATCATATAATTACCCCAGCAGACAAATTTAAATAAACAAAAACTGTAAAAAGACTGACATAACCAGGAGCAATAACACCATCCATATCAGTGTGTTATTATTTACAGTATATGTTTTACTTTTGCCCCTGTGCCTACTGACCATCAAACATCCCCCCATTCAGGTATGCCAACTTGTTGCCTTACCCAGAAATTCACCAGAGCTAAGGATGAGAGCTGTCCAAGGTAAGGTCATCATGTAGGAAGCCATGACAGTGCGTTCTGCAGTCCTTGACATCCCATCTAAGAAGATATATTTCTTATGGCCCGCACTCTCACCCTGGTGGTAACTAAGGCCTGCCTACATCTCTACAACCACCCATGCATGCTCCTTCACATGCTCCAAGGCAGCCACAGCCCACTTCCATCCCTGTACGGGCTCTCTGCTTCTTTAAAGCTTCTGCTTGCAATGGAGCAGCATCAAAGCAAGCCAGAGACCAACACACACCCTTGGTTCAAGATTGGTAAACTGTGCACTACTCACTGCTACCCTCACCTTCCTGGCTCTACCACTATGATGCCAGTCAAGCTCAGGTCATCTGGGCTGTGGTCAGGGCTTTATACCTCTGCACTATAGAACTGTATATATAAAGACATGCATCTGGAGTGTTTCTCCCTGGGGCTCCACTGAAATTTGGCTTAGTTCCAAGTCAGACTTTCCCGGTTAACAAATGTTAAATAAAAATAAAATAAATATCTCTTTATAATGTGTACTTTCAAATACAAACATATTATTCATTTGTTCATTTACTGATTACCCACTTACTCCAATTTAGGGTTTCAAAGGAACTGCAACCTATATTGGCACTCACTGAGGGCAAGGCAAAGGGTATAAGCAGGAATGAGGTGTCAGCCTGTCACAAGACACACATGGTCACACTCGCATAACATGCACACCTATTGAAAGAATCACAATTCACCACAAGCACACAATTGACATAGGGAGGAAACCGATGCACTCAGCAAAACCCCACACAGTCAGAAAAAGAATATTCAGAATCTGCACAGCAGGCATTACAGTTTCAAACCAAACTGAAGAACTGATAGCTGCAAGACATCAGTGCTAAATGTTGTACCGCTGTGACTGAATGTTAATTCAGAAAAATACAAATGTTGTTGATTTCCCTGTCGCTATAATCAAAGATTGATAATATTTTCCTTCCAGCCAGAATAAAATTATTACATAGTATTACCATATAAGATGAGTTTTTATCTGTACTAAAAATAAACCACTATATTATCCGATGTATTATCATAGTTTGATAAAAAAAGAACAGACAAGTATTTGTATTCGCTGACTTGTTACCTTTTCTCCCCATAAATGACAAAGGCCTCAGTTAGCTACAGACAGCCAAAATGGGTAGTATATTATGCTTATGTATTTTAGGTGGTCTAACAAACAATTGTGTTATACAAGAAGATACATAAAGTAATTTGAGAACTCATCAGTAATAATCATTTAAAATGTTAGAATAACGTGCTATTCTACCATGTGTACAATGTATGCTGGATTCTGTGATAGATTCACATATGCACATATAACTCATTCATCCAAGGCATGTTCAGTGATGCCTGTGACTGAAGCGTGTAACTTGGCCCTAGCTGTTAGTGAACGAATAGAAGCAACTGAGTCAATGATTACTAAAAGAAGGGTAATAAAATAACATGGTAATTCATCTACAGATGTAGTGTGGTTAGAAGCCAACCACTTAGTCACAGAAGTTATTTGTTCACCTTTTTCCAGTGCAAAGTCTAAAAAATGTAAATTTCTAAAGGTTAAAGCTTTGTAAGTACTTTTTTTCTTCTGCCAAGATGTTAAAATTTGGCATATAACCATTAATGAATCAGAAATTAAAGCAACTGCCTTTATATGGTTGGGGCAGACAAGAGAGTCCAATTGAAAATTAATTCCTTTTAGCTGGTTTCCGGACTTTCATTGTAAAGATGAGATGGAAGTATTCATAATGCTTTGATCCCAGATATTACAATGGGTCAGTTTTTCCCCAGTCAGTATGCACATCACATAGTATTAAGACTTCTGAGTTTGTTTTGCCAGTTTGCACACAAGTTACAGTTGTGAGCTGTAGTCCCCATGATACAGGATTTAATTCCCTCAGTCCTTGTTTGACTGCTGCGTGACCTTAAGCAAGTCATTTAACTAGATATTTCTCCTGGGTCACTCCTGAAAAGGGATTGGGTGTCAAGTGGGTCTCCGTGGTTAACAAATGGCTATTATTATTATTATTAGAATTATTGTGCCTGATGAGGGCCATTCCAAGGCTTTTTCTATCTGTAGGGGTGACTTTTGGTGGTAGAAAATTCTCCACTGCCTGATAATATTTTTATAGAGGTAAAGGAATGTGTGTGTGTGTGTGTGTGTGTGTGTGTGTGTGTGTGTGTGTGTGTGTGTGTGTGTGTGTGTGTGTGTGTGTGTGTGTGTGTGTGCATGTGTGATATACTGACAGCTTCTTCCCCATCATGAACACAGACACTTGTCTAGGATATGTGGCTTTAGGTATTTTCATGTAATAATATTACACACAGAGAGTTGTATACTACCCAGGTATACTATTAAGTTATTTTTATTGCTGACATTTTGGCTGTTGAGATGAACTGCTTTCTGAAGTGATTTTTTTTTTTTTTTTACTGAGATGACATGCAGGTAAAATGACAAAGACATTCAGCAGCTCATATTTGGTTTTGTTTGAATGTCACTGCATTGCATCAGTAGGTTTAGAAGCAATACATAAAAACTGATGTAATCATGGGATGCTGTGTTTTGCTTTGTGTATTGTTATTCATATTGAAAATGCAGTAATTATGGATGAATTAACTACCGGGATAAATGATGCCGATGGTGATGTTAATAGTAACGTATGTGTTCTACATCGAACTATATAAGAACAGTGAGAAAGTCTGCAGAATGAATGTGAGTATAGATGTATTATGTTAGAGGCATGATGCATATTCTGTAATTTGGAATAGTAACATGCAGGTGTAGTGAATGGTTCTTGTAAAAAGGTACAGGATGTTCTGTTCTGAAGGAGAAGAAGACCACGGCAAGTAGGAATTGCTGCATTTATTTATATGAATATGCACATGCATACACATTTTGTAGCTATGCTTGCATTGTTACTTATTTTTGGTGTTGCAAGATTTCTAAGATCACAACATGAGAGTGGAAAACAGTTGGAGCAGGAAGGTGGGTCCGACTTTGATTGTGTATTATTTATAGAGTAATGAGCTTTTCCGGACAATTATTAGGCTATATATCCAAGTAGAAAGTGTCTGAAGCTGCCCAAGTTACTGTCAATAGCCATGCATCAGAGTCAAGTTGTTTTTCTTTTCGGCTTTTCCCGGTTAGGGGTGGCCACAGCAGAACTCCGGTCCCCTAATGATTGGCAGTCAATTTTTATGGTGCCCAGTTGCCAGCTCGACACCCAACCTTCAGTGAAGGCACGCCCATTCAATTTCACGCATGTCTTTCGGAGACCGCTCGACTGTGGGGAGGACATGCAGACTCCACACAGAAGGCACTCCAGCCGAGCATACATCAGAGTCAAGTAATCACTGCTAAAATCCCATGAAAAATGAATTTGAATAGTAATATTTCTTACCTCCGCTGGTAGGTATAAAATACTTGCTGAACTCCTCATAAGCAGTAAAATGCACTGATCCGGAGTACATCAGCTCTGCCATGCTCAGGGTCAACAGGAGGCTAGTCATAACAGCAGACCAAGGTATGAGTTACGCATGCAAAGCAGGTAACATTGTGATTAAGATAGCAGAAAAAATAATCAGCATTGGGTAACTATAGTTTTCATTAAGTTCAGTCATTAAGATATCCAATCTAGCTAGGGGTTATGAATGTGGAACTAAAAATGCACAGAGTGATTGTCAACATAGTGACACAAATGTACAGTAGATCTGCTGACAGCATAAGAACAGTAACACAGAGTAAATAAAAATTAGAAAAAATACCTTTCTTCTAATAGGACAATGCTAGGCAAACCGAACAGTACGTGGTTATTTGGCTGACCAATTTTACTAACTTTACTCAAAATAAACCAGGACTTTGCTAAAAGAACTGATTCGTATCTCTAGTACCTCACCCGGATCACCTCAATTGGACATAACATAAAGAGTGGACACTATTTACAGTGAAAATATAACTGGCTATGTCAATGTATCAAGCCTGGCTAACTCTCTCTAGAATGTGTAAAAACCTGTTAACCAGTTTACTGTGTAATTTAATTTAATCCTGACTTGTGCTCAGGATTAACTGTAACCTGTGGAACTTGTTTAACTTGCTTACTTATGTAATCTCTGTAAATAGTCTGTTTGTAATATGTAATGCTGGTATTATGTAATGCTGTATCTGCTTACCCTTGGAGCTTTTCTCCCCGGGCCTCCGCTGAAAATGGACATGCATCCAGTCGGACTATCCCGGTCAACAAACGTAAAATAAATAAATAAATAAAATAAATAAATTTAAAATGACTGATACACTAGAAAGGCACATGGTAGTATGTGCGTGTCATTATTTGCATGTGAAAACTAGACAAATAGTTGAAACAGATGTATTGAGAGTTATAATAAGTCTGAAGGACAGGCCTGACAAGTCTGGAGGTACACATATATTTCATAGAGGATAACAGTGGTGTCACACAGGCTCTCCACACACACAAAACAAAATTTATACCTGCCCATATTCAAGTGCAATGTAGAGCTATGAACAAGAAACAGAAAATTTGCCCTGGGACTGCCCCAGGTTCTAATAATTGTCAGAGGCAGCTCCTAAATGCTTTATCCCATGCATTAGTCCCCTCAGATTTTCTATGGTATAATCCCAGTTAGTCTCATTAGGGGAAATGTATATAATTAGTGACCATGGGATGGGTAAGGCCAATCTATAACTAAATGGGATAGGTTATTTCAAGCTCAAAAAAGGGATATTGGCTTGGCTTAAAATGGCCCGCAAGGGCAGCTAGCCTAGTACTTACCTATGAACCACTGAACCTATGAAGGCATCAAGGCAGTGTAATATTATGTTCAACATTAAAGGAAACACTACTCTTTGAGATAATAATGCCGTTGTGGGATTCATTTTCACTTGGTCAGTAAGCATGAGTTGCAGAACAAATTTTAAGAGCTGACTAAGCCTATAATAGAACAAAAACATAACAGAGTATTACAGAAACATGTGAAACCATCACAGAAAGTAAGGAGAAAGAAAATATACATAGAATCTGACTCAGTGAGTATTATGTTTAGCAGATTTAGACCGTAGCAGAAGTTTGTAATGCAAACAGGCTGAAAGGCAAACTTTTCAAAGGGCAGATACTTTGAAGAAAAAAAGGCTGAGCGTAGATATAGCAAAAGTCAGAGAAGATGGGAAAACATTTTTAAACTGCAAGATGGAACAGAGTAGAATGTAACAAAAAGAGCAGCAGAACAGGATCACTCCAGAACATCAAACTTAATTCAGGCTTTAAGAACTAATGTATTCTACAGTCTTATACCCGCGGTGGTGGTGTTGCGGTAGCGTTGTCGCCTCACAGTAAGACGCTGTCCGGTTCAATTCTCAGCTAGAGCGTCTTCTGCGTGGAGACATGCGTGAATGGGCGTACCTTCGTTGAAGGTTGTGCGTCAGGGCTGGCAACTCGGCACGTAGAAATCTACTGCCAATCATTAGCGGACCGGAGTTCCGCTGTGGCGACCCCTAACCGGGAAAAGCTGAAAGACACAACAACAACATATTCTACAGTCTTATTTGATTTATGTTTATAACAACAGCATTGTTAATCAATGATTCATTGTCAGACAGGGCTGTACAACAAAATGTATAAATCAGACACAAAATCTAGCAACTGAGTTCATAGCAATGCTATTAAATGTGGCATCAATAACATGTACATTTTATTTGAAATGGGCAATTTAGTATAATTTTTTTATATTTATTTATTTATTTTACATTTGTTAACCGGGCTAGTCTAACTGGATATATTTCCATTTTCAGTAGAGGCCCGGGGAGAAAAGCTCCAGCAATTACAGAAATTACAACATTAAAAATTAAAAAATGTAAAGTTTAAAGAATTAAAAGTAGAAATTGACAGAAAAGATTTTAATAAAAATACAACAAGGACTTGTGCTTAGAGATAGAAAGTATGCTGTACAACCAGTATTAATAAGATAGAAAAAGAAGTTAGTTAATTAAGAGTAATAATTCTACTAGAGAGAGTTTGTTGGCATATAAATTTGGGAGTATATATTTCTTTTAGCAACAGTCTGGAAACACTAACTGTAAAATCACTGTGATTCCTTTGCCTAGACTATATTAAAATAGAGACTGTTTCAGTGCCATTCCAAGATGTAGTACATTTAGCATGAACTGTGGGATTGCTATGATTCTTGTAACCTGGCTGTATTATACTGCGGTCAGTGTGCAAAAGAAAAAAAAACATAAAACTAACCCTAGAGACATCTATAATAAGTATAATTGATAAAAACTGGACGATACTAGCAATACTAAACGCTGGTACTGTCCAGTCTTGCACCCTAGTAGCTGAGTGAGGGAGGGGGTTACAGGTGCAAATATACAGCTAGAAATCTGAAGACAGCTTGGACATACCCACCAGCATAGCAAGTTGCTAAGCAGTGGATCGAGGCCCTGATTAAATATGTTACATAGAGTTACATAGGCAAGTACTCAGATAACTGCATTTGCAGGCTATTTTAAGCATATCCAGTTTCCCTTGGTGAGAGTCAAACCCTAGACTGCTTCGCTGGCAGGATAACCACCTTAACCTTTGTACAAACCCAAGCTACCTCCATGACATCTCCTTAATACAGCAGTCATCTTTTTGGACTTTTAATAGGCTATTCACTACAGATGGAAATTTAGCAGCCTCTGCCAAAGTTTAGTAAGTAGATCATTCTCAGGACGAAAAGTTGATAAGAGTTTTGATCTTTATGCCAATGTAGGCAGTTATTAATCCAGATGTCACTTTCATTCTAAGCCTTTTCAGTAATTGGTTTTGAGTGAGACACCTAAGAGAAGACCATCTTTAGTCACATTTTGATAAGCAATCTGCCTGACAGAGCCCAGTCCATTTACAGAGCTGTCTCAAGAAGCACTAACTCATGAAAAATGTATTCTATACCATCACATGCATAACTGCAAGATAGTATATTATAAAATGAATTATATACAGTCACGTGCATAACTGCAAAATGGTATATTATAAAATGAATTATTTACAATCACGTGCATAACTGCAAGACAGTATATTATAGAATGAATTATATACAGTCACGTACATAACTGCAAGACAGTATATTATGAAATGAATTATATACAATCACGGGCATAACTGCAAGACGGTATATTATAAAATGAATTATATACAATCAAGTGCATAACTGCAAGACAGTATATTATAAAATGAATTATATACAATCACGTGCATAACTGCAAGACAGTATATTATAAAATGAATTATATACAATCATGTGCATAACTGCAAGACAATATATTATAAAATGAATTATATACAGTCACGTACATAACTGCAAGACAGTATATTATAAAATGAATTATATACAATCGTGTGCATAACTGTAAGACAGTATATTATAAAATGAATTATATACAATCGTGTGCATAACTGCAAGACTGTATATTATAAAATGAATTCTATACAATCAGAATTATATACAATCACGTACATAACTGCAAGACAGTATATTATAAAATGAATTATATACAATCACGTGCATAACTGCAAGACAGTATATTATAAAATGAATTATATACAATCACGTGCATAACTGCAAGACAGCATATTATAAAATGAATTATATACAATCGTGTGCATAACTGCAAGACAGTATATTATAAAATGAATTATATACAATCGTGTGCATAACTGCAAGACAGTATATTATAAAATTAATTATATACAATTGTGTGCATAACTGCAAGACAGTATATTATAAAATGAATTATATACAATCGTGTGCATAACTGCAAGACAGTATATTATAAAATGAATTATATACAATCAGAATTATATACGATCAGGTGCATAACTGCAAGACAATATATTATGAAATGAATTATATACAATCACGTGCATAACTGCAAGACAGTATATTATGAAATGAATTATATACAATCACGTGCATAACTGCAAGACTATATATTATATAAACAGCAAGCACCATCATCATCAACCCCCTTTTGCCCATTTTTCTACATGGGGTTAGGGTGTCATGTTAACTGTTGCCATCTCTCTCAATTCAATGCCACACTCCTTGCCTTCTTCAATACTCATGCCTGACTGTCGCAGATGTTCTCTCTCACAATCCATCCACCTCTTTGCTGGATGCCCTTGTTTCCTCTTACCTTCTTCCTGTCTGTTCCAAATCTTCTTCACCAGATTGTTTTCTGCTTTCCTGCACATGTACCCGAACCACCATAATCTGTGATCTTTTCTGCAATTGGTGCTACTTTGGCTTCTGCTCTTCTGTCCTCATTTCTTTGTCTGTCCTACAGTGTGCATCCTACAACCTGTCTCAGGAACTTCAATTTCATCACCTCTACCTTCCTTATCTGCTCTGCCTTTACTGACCATGTTTTTATACCATACAGTAGTACTGGTCATGCCACTGTTTTGTACACCTTACTTTTCAGTTTCTTTGGCATTCTTCTGTCATACAATACACCTAACACTCTATACCAGTTGGCTGCAGCCCATCTGATTCAAGCTTTGACCTCTTTATTCAGACTTTGCTTCTCCTCAACCACAGCTCCCAGATAATTGCAGCTGCTAACCTAAGTCACTGTGTTCCCTTCTTATCTCAATTCTCAGCTTCTTATGATTTCCCCATTTGTTGCCATTGCCACTGTCTTATCTCTACTAAGTTTTACCCCATTTGCCTTCAATTTTGAATTTCATTCCCCTATCCTTTGCTGAGGTTCTTGCTCAGAATGTGCCTCTAATGCCACATCATCTCCATACAGCAACTTTGTTGATCTGTCCCCTCCAACCTGTTTGTCAATGTAGCGCATCACCAGTACAACCAGCAGCAGGTGCAGAGCTGACCCCTGATATACACCGACTCTCACCAGAAACCTCTCTGTGAAACTAAACACTGTTTGTATTTGAGTCATTGTGCACAGCCTACACTAATTCTACCAGTGTTTATGGAACTTCAAACCACCACAGTACTGCCCAAATCAGCTTTCCTGGGACCTTGTCATATGCTTTCTCCAAGTCTAGGAATGACCAGTTGGATTGTTTCCTCATCTCTAGCTTCTTCTCAAATACCTGTCTCACTGCAAACATCGGTTCAGTTGTGCTGCATCCTGATCTGAATCCAAACTACTCATCTCCCATCTTACTTTCTACTACTCTGCATATTTGTTTATCAATCATCCTCTCCAGAACTTTCATGCAATGTGACAGGAGTTTGATGCCTCTCTACTGCCCACAGTTTTGAATGTCCCGTTTGTTCTTGTACACTGGCATGAGTATGCTTATACTCCAGTCATCTGGGGTACACCTTTCTCTCCAAACTTCTATGAGTACTCTCATGAGCCATTTCTCCCTTATCTCACCCAGCATCTTTATCATATCTGCTGTGACCTCATCTGAGCCTGCTGCTTTCCCTGACTTCATCTTCCTTAGTGCTATTCTTACTTCTTCTAGGATGGGCTCTTCTTCTCTCATTGTAGGCTGTGTCTGGGGCAGTACAGCTTCTGTTGTTTTTTCTTCATTTAGAAGCTGCTGGAAGTATTCCTTCCATCTGCTTTTGATGTCCTATGGACTGGTGAGCAGGTTGTTGCTGGCACCCCTTTTGAAGGGTGTCTGGCATCCCTTTATCTTTCTGACTATCTTTCCATCTTAACGTTGCAACCTGATACAGTTTCTTGTGCTACTTATGGAGTCCCTTTCCAGAAGCTGGTACAGTGCATCCGATGCCCTATTCCTTGCTATTGCAACTCTTTTCTTAGCTTCTTTGTTAGAAAAAAAATATTCCTTCTTATCCTGGTCCATCTTTTCTAGTTCCCACTTTTTCCTGCACTTTTTCTTTCTTTTAATGACTTCTTGGACTTCTGCATTCCACCACCAGCTCTCCTTATGTACTTTGTTTCCATACCTGGCTCAACCACATCTCTGTTCTGTAGTTCTCACATATGCTGTTTTGAGGCACTGGCAATCTTCTTCAGCTCCACCTATTTCCTCCTCTTCTTGGGGTGCTAGAGTCCTGACTAACTCCTTGAACTGTTGTACTTGGGCTTCCCTCATACCTCTCAACCTGGAAACATCAAAAATCTGCACAAGGGTCATGAAAAATAGGCACAAATCTGTACGCTGATTAACATCTAACTTGCATACATAATTACGTAACCCCACCCACTCCAATGGAATTGTGGGATACCAACTTTCGAACACAAACTGAAGAACAGACAACCAAAATATGGTGTCAGAGTCCCCCTGCAGCCATTCCAATGTCCAATTACCTGGCAATTTCGCCCCATTTACCATAAACACTAATATGTGCATACTGCTTTACTTCTACAATGATTATTTGGATTTTATTTTTACATTTTGCAGCACATCAATGCACAAACACTAACAGATATCTGATAAACAAAGCAATACTGTCTCACAATGAAAATAGACTTGCCATTAAAACTTCTCTGCCCTTGAAACTCACATTCATTGAAACAGCATTGAAACCTGCACCGCATCCAAAGAAAATGCATCTGGCCAGTGGTGGATAAAGATTACCTTTATTTCTGAACTTGCAGTTTTAAAAACACTTTTTTTTTACTTTGAAATGCTGATCCTGGCTGTTTTCCTCCCCTTTCGGATCAATAGGGATGAGTTTGCACTCAAGTGCTTCAGGCATTGCTCCAAAGCACTGGGCAGCCTTTTGATTGAGCTTTCAGTACAGCACTTAATATAATATAAGCAAGTTGGTGGGTCTTTATACCTGGTGCCAGCAGCAGCAAAATTTTAAATTGATTATGAGCTAAGCAAAGTAATTTACTCAATGCAGTTACCTGTGTTAGATTGAAAAATAAATATTTATATTATTTATTTTATTTTTTCTACAAGCTTGGAAGTGTGGAAAAAAAAATGTTGCTATATTTTACAAAACAGAAGTAGCTCCTTTAATTACTCCGTGGAGGATTCCAACCTGAGTGCACTAACTTTGGTTACAATACATGCTTCCCAGAAAGCAACATAGCTTTCAACCACTTTGCTGAAGAATGAGGGACAAGCTCAAAAAATAATGAAGGCAAATGCTTAAATTGGGACAAATTCTAAATGTCATATATATTTAGAAAGTTACTAGAATTACAAGTTTCACATTTGCAATATCATAGGCAAAACCAAAGAATAATAAAGGACAAAGGTTGTGGGGGCACCAAATGAGGACCTCTAAACTGGGTCCCAAATGTCAAAGTTACACCAAGGACCTCTAAACTGGGTCCCAAATGTCAAGTTACACCTCTAATATACACACAACTCTGTTATACACACACACACACACACACACACACACACACACACACACACACACACACATTTACCTGACACCTTCCCCCACTTCAGTGCGTATGCTCAATTAAACTTACCTTCTCACTACTCATGATTCTTCTGTTCTACTTTTGTCCCCATGTTTTTGATTTTTAAAAGCGAACATTCTCTAAGATCTTTGCATTTAACTTTCTGCTTGCTGTACTATGTTACTATCCTCATACTTTTCTCCTATCAAGCAAGCTTCTTTTAATTCTGTGTAATAAAGTGTAGTTTGCTCTTGTGCAAGTTTAATCAGGAGAAACCACAGTTACTGAACACAAAACTGCAATTCCAAACATTCTCTGCCTTGTTTTCCTTGCCTGTCTGTCTCCTCCCATTTCCATATTACTCAGCAGAAGAACAAATGTTATGTGAAAACCTACTACTTTCCCCTCATTTCACATTCCTGTTAGCCTTTCACTGCTCCAACCACTGCTCATTGTGTTAGTATTCGGGTACCTACACTTATTTCTTGCCCAGATTAGTCTAAGTACAAGTTCAGATGGTCGAACCCTGTGACATACTGACTCAGTTGTTTTCCTTACTAACACAATACTCTACATGATTGTTCCTTACCTAATTCCCAGCAAAGTCCCAAGCCAGCAGCGAAAACGGCAGCAGTTTTAAAGCAAAGTCCCAAGCCAGGCGCCAGCACGGCAGCAGATTTAAAGCAAAGTCCCAAGCCAGGCGCCAGCACGGCAGCAGATTTAAAGCAAAGTCCCAAGCCAGGCGCCAGCATGGCAGCAGCTTTAAAGCAAAGTCCCAAGCCAGGTGCCAGCACGGCAGCAGATTTAAAGCAAAGTCCCAAGCCAGGCGCCAGCACGGCAGCAGATTTAAAGCAAAGTCCCAAGCCAGGCGCCAGCACGGCAGCAGATTTAAAGCAAAGTCCCAAGCCAGGCGCCAGCATGGCAGCAGATTTAAAGCAAAGTCCCAAGCCAGACACCAGCACGGCAGCAGATTTAAAGCAAAGTCCCAAGCCAGGCGCCAGCACGGCAGCAGCTTTAAAGCAAAGTCCCAAGCCAGGCACCAGCACGGCAGCAGCTTTAAAGCAAAGTCCCAAGCCAGGCACCAGCACGGCAGCAGCTTTAAAGCAAAGTCCCAAGCCAGCAACGAAAATAGCAGCAGATTTAACCTCAAAGCCAGCATAAGCAAAGCCAGCATTCTTCTCTCGGCAGCACCAAAATCAGCAGTTTCTGTCCAAAACAGCATTCTCTCGGCAGCAGCAGTAACTTCAGTTATTTTCAAATTCTCAGCAGCAAAGCACTTCCCGCCTGCTCACAGCCAGCCGGAAATGATGATGTGAGCTCCTTGAGCTCAATTCCGACTGGCTGGCAGTGCTGACGGAGCTGACGTCATCTCGCATGTGATGACATCAGTTCAGACAGCGTCAAAATTAAAAAAAGAAAAGCAAAGAAATCGGAAATGAAGGGGTGCCACTCGGGAATCGTGGCACCCCTTAATTTGGACCCCAAAACTTGGTAAAAACTGAGTAATTCAGGACAGTTGGGAGGTCTGGCTTCCCTGGTCTCTGTGTGACCATTGCTTGCAGCTGATTGCAATGTTGTGGGCCTACTGTTTCACTGAGAATGACAAGGAAGTCTCTTATGAGTGTCTAGAATGGCCTCTCCTACTTTACTGCTGTTGCCCTGTTGTCCTGATTTATCTAGTAGGTCCTGCAACTGTTCTCTGAAGCCTGTCTCTCACCACAATTCTGACACCATTTCTAGCCTGTCCTTCTGAGTAGACCAGGTCCTCCACCCACTAACACCAGAAACTACCAACTCACCTACAGCCATATTTTACACCGTCAAGTGGCTACCCTATCACAGCATGCATTCTGTGATCTGTCTTCAGTCTTAAGGATTCTGCTTACTACAGTAGAACCCAAGACAGTTGTTCTGTACAACTCTTCCCCCTATAGGGCACCATATAGAAACTGTGCTGCTACTACTGCTGCCTACAGCTCCAATCATTTGTGAGTCTGAGATGGAAGCACTCAGCATGTTTGTTTTTTTCTTTGTGGGAGAAACCCACAGAAACATAAAGTAGTTTTTGGAGGTGGGCGAAACCTACAGACGCATAAGGTAAATCTACAAACTCCAAACAGGGATTGACCAGAGGTCATGCTCAAACCTTGTACCTTGTACATGAGAGGCACAGACCTTAACCATTATGCTAACTGGTCTCTCTAGTTAAAGTAATTTAAACCCTGGGTAATACATAACAATAGAATTTACATTAGTCTAAGGAATCATACAGTTAATAATGCCAGTGATAAAGTGTTTGAACCATAATCAGGAGTAGGAAATTAAAAGTTAATCTAAACAGCACGAACACAAATAAAGTAAATTAACCAAACAGCAGTAATAATGGAGCATTTGAAGAGCTACAAAAAGGTGGCAGACATTAGGAAGAAAAACAAAACGTGGACAAATGGGAATGAGGAAGAAGTTGGAAAAATAAAAGTGCAAAGTGTGGAGTTGGAAAAATAAAAGTTAAAGTGTGGAGTTGGAAAAATAAAAGTGAAAAGTGTGGAGTTGGAAAAATAAAAGTTACAGTGTGGAGTTGGAAAAATAAAAGTGAAAAGTGTGGAATTGGAAAAATAAAAGTGAAAAGTGTGGAGGAAATGTGTAGAGAAAGAATTTATAAGCAGCCATATTGAACAAAATATCCATCATTGTTGAAAAAAAATTGAAAAAAAATAAGTCTTCATCAATTAAAACCTGTAATCAGCAGTTATGAGGCTAAGAAAGTAATTAAACCATAGCTTGAAAATGTGAAACTTTAAATTTGTGGCCCAAGTAATATATTTGTAGAACTTGTTAATAAGATTACAATTTCTGAGACATGTTTTAATCATTGCTTAGTTTTCAGTTTGTCCTTTACATCCTACAAGGAGTTCCAGATGAACACAATGTATGTAAAGGACAGCTCTTCAGCAATACCTGTTGTTACAGGCTTAAGTATATCTGTGTAATTGGAGGAACAAAACCTACTGGCAAAGGTATATCCTTGTGAGCTTAAATGAAGGGCAGTTGTTTTCATACAGGAACTTAAATGGAAATTTTAAGCAAATTGTTTTCAGCCTAGTATAATCTCAAGACACGTCAAAAGACTTTAGTGATAGACACTGATGTGGTCGAATTTTAGAGGATGTTAAAGTTTAGTCTCTGCATGATAGACACCTTCAACATATATGAGGAATGCAAGTATATGTATCACAGTGACTATACAGAAACCTGAGTAAAAGGAGTTAAATTACCAGTTTTGTTCTAATTGCTCAACTAAGATAGGGCTTTAGTTTACACAGACAGCCCAGGATTTCAGTTGTTTTTTTTTTCATTTTTTTTCCACAACATGCTTGAGTTGTTGGTCAAACAACAAAAAAAATAATCTACACAAACCCAGATTATTTAATTGTTTCAAGTATCTCAATAGGAGCAATTGTAGCCTATGCGGCTGCCAGTGGAAGGGATCATAAGACTCCTGATTTAAAAGAATACACATTTTGATTTGTTTTTACTTTTGCAATATCTCAGGTAAATTTTTTGTGGAAAAAAGTCATGTCATTTGATTCTGAATGTTTAAGAAGCATTCCCAATACAAATGCATGCTGAGTCATCCGCATATAGGATAAGGTGAAACTTTTTGCAATGAAGCCACTTATAACATGAAAGAATTGCTAATAAATGTGAACATGGACAGAATACTTATTGCTGGGAAGCACCAAGAAGAATTATGAAAAAATAAATTCCTAATTGGAATGTACTTATTCATTTATTTATTTATTTATTTATTTATTTCACACTTGTTTACCAGTTTGGTCCTACTGGGTCTGCAGAACCCATTTTCAGCAGAGGGTCAGGGAGAAAAGCTCCACATACAGTACAATACAAGTACATTATAGTCAAAAAACAATACAACTGACATGAGAAATACTATACAAAAATAAGTTGATAGAACATAAACTAGTTTACAAGATATACTACACATCTGGACAATTCTACAGAGTTATATCATTATAGACAATTTGAGTCATTCTAACCACATGTACATAGCCTATGAGTAGATAAAGTGTATCAAAATAGCATGTAGGTAGTACAATGTATGACATCAGCTGTTATAATACACGAAAAATAAAATGATAGTTTAAGTCACTAAAATAATAGCAAAAGAGTTAATGATCCAGAAGGATAGTGAGAGAGTTAAGAATAGAGGCATTACAGACTGAGCAGTGGCTTAAGGATATGGTATAGAAACAGAGTAGGAGTTAGGAGAGGCTTAGGATCTTGTAGACTGTGAAGGAGTGAGTTGCGACAGAAGAAGAGGATGAAGCTAGCATAGAAGAAGAGGAAGAGCTAAGCATTAAGCTGGATTTATACAGGAGCAGAGCCATTTATTTTTGAGATGATTTTTTAAAGAGCCTTTAAGTGGGTTAGGCCATGCACAGACCTGGTAGCAAGAGGTAGTGAATGCCATAGATTAGAGACAGAATATGAATACAGAGAGTGATTTTTTTTGTGGGTTTTGAGACAGCTAAGAGATTTTTGTCTTCTGATCATGGGGCTTGGGTTCTTATTACCTTATCGAATTGCTGAAACTTCGAAACTGTAAACATCGAACACAGTTTATCGAAGTTTCAGCAATTCAAACTTAAAAAAAAAAAAAAAAAAGGTCAACAGTTAAATAACTGTTGTAAGCATAAGGGCAAGCCCCCCTGCACCACCACCCCCCGCTCTTTAAATATACCAACTCCGAGATTGCACTACAGTGCAGTAAAGGGAAATACTTATTTAGTCTTCTTTGGATTAAGAAAGAGTTTGGCATTGTTTAGCCAGGATTTGACTGCAGTAAAGGACTTCTGAGTTTTTAAAAGCAGTTTTGGTAGTGACTGAGCTGTACAGATTTTGGTGGAATCATCAGCATATTGAATGAGTGTTCCAAAGGTTGTAAGTGAAAATATTGAAAAGTAAGGGTCCGAGGATGGAGCTTTGAGGAACTCCGGTAGGATTATGGAGCAAGAGTGAGAGTTCATTGGACCATTTCACTGCTTGTTTACGATCTTCGAGGTAGCTCTGAAACCATTTTACTGTGTTATGTCAGAAGCCTAAGTTAGACAGTATTTTCAAAAGTAATGGGTGAGACATTGTGTCAAAGGCCTTAGAGAGATCAAGGAGTACTGAGGCTGTATAGCATCCTGTATCTCTGGCCTTGTTCATGGTGTCTGTAAAGGATAATAGGGATGTAGATGTGCTGTGGCTTGGTCAGCAGCCATTCTGGGTTTGGGTTAAAAGATTGTTGTGCAACAGGTATTGCATTACCTACTGATGGATACCTCTCTCGAGAATTTTGGATATGGGTGACAAGATGGATATAGGATGGAAATTGGTTGGTTCAGTAGAGTTGCCTCCTTTGTAGATGGGGTTGATGTGAGATTGTTTACATGTGGTTAACACTTCCAGTTCAGATAAAGACCTATTTATAAGGATACTGATTGGGTTGGTGATTGAGCTGGCAGCCAGTTTGAGATAATGTGGTGGAAGATTATCAGCCGAGGTGGAGCAGGGCTTTAGTTTTTGTAGCAGAGTTTCTTTATGGTGTTTGTTGGTATGGGCTGAAATGAGAATAGGGTTTGTATGACATTTTGTTGAGTAGGGGGGTTATTAATGACAGGGTTAGAGGTAGTAGATGGTATAGGATTGGTACCTAAATAGGTTGAAGGGTGGGGGGTCCAGCATTAGGGGTGTTAGCTAGTAGATCTGCTATTAATTTTATGAAATGCTTGTTAAAGTTTTCAGCTATTTGTGATGCAGGGGTATCAGATGATGGGATGTGATCTCTATTTGTCCCAAGGTTAAGTAGAGTAGATATGGAGCCTCAAAATTTTGGGGGATTGGTTTTATGCTGGAGTGGAAGCTGGGAATAGTATGTCACTTTGTTACATCGTGTTTTGAAGTTGACATGATTTTGTTCATTTTTGTTCAGTTTCCAGGTTTTCCAGGCTCGGTCCCTTTGCTTCATCAGGTGTTTACATTCCTTAGAGCGCCATGGCACTGAGTTTCTTTTGATTCTTTTCATATGAATGAGGGCTGGGGTATTAAGGATGTGAAGGAAGGTGTTATTAAAGTATAGTGCAGCATCATTAAGGGGTAGTTTGGGAGCTGGGGTATTAAGGATGTGAAGGAAGGTGTTATTAAAGTATAGTACAGCATCATTAAAGGGTAGTTTGGGAGCTGGGGTATTAAGTATGTGAAGGAAGGTGCTATTAAAGTATAGTACAGCATCATTAAGGGGTAGTTTGGGAGCTGGGGTATTAAGTATGTGAAGGAAGGTGTTATTAAAGTATAGTACAGCATCATTAAGGGGTAGTTTGGGAGCTGGGGTATTAAGGATGTGAAGGAAGGTGGTATTAAAGTATAGTACAGCATCATTAAGGGGTAGTTTGGGAGCTGGGGTATTAAGTATGTGAAGGAAGGTGGTATTAAAGTATAGTACAGCATCATTAAGGGGTAGTTTGGGAGCTGGGGTATTAAGTATGTGAAGGAAGGTGTTATTAAAAGTATAGTACAGCATCTTTAAAGGGTAGTAGTTTAAGAGGTGTCCAGTCTATTTCATGTAGGAGATTGTTGAATTTATGCTGACAAAAATTAGTTGAATTCCTAATCGATTTTACAGTGTGTACTCTTAGTTGTTGGTAGTTTGATAGGACCGCTCAGGAAAATAGACAGTGTACCTGAAGAGGGATAATTGGTGGGGTGGGATACTAGGATCCAGTCTGGGTGGATTGGCAGATAAGATCTTTGCTGTATATTGTTGGACTATTGAAAAGCCGTGAAAAAACATACAGATTAATACTATTTATTGGGGAATTGGAAGCAATCGTCTGCCAATCTATATTTACGTCTCCTAAGATTATTGTTTCATGATTTATTGTTTGGGATGTCCAGGATACTATATCTTCCAACACTGGTATATTGTGACCTGGTGGGATATATATTACTATTATGCAAATTTTTTGTTGTGTTGAGCTTCAAAAAAAGAGATTAGTACCTCAGCATTAGAAAAAGTGGGTATATTTATTTATTTACATTTGTTTACCGAGAAATTCCAAGTGGACACAGGTCCTTTTTCAGTGGAGGCCGGGGAGAAAAGCTCCACAGAACAATAAATGAGCAGCAGAGCACATGAAGAGCAATTGAATATACATACAATAGCAAATAATACATACTGCAACAAACATTAGCTATACATATAATATGAAACATAGTAATGAACAGATATACCAATATCTAGCTAGAGGCTAGGCATAAAGGTAGGATTTATATACAGATAGTACTAAACTCAAACGGATACTGTTCTAAACTCATAAACCTAAACCTTATATACAAATATTGCACTAAACTCAAGCAGATATAAACAGAAGCTCCACACAAAGGTGGAACAAGCTAGAAGGGCTAATGGGATGGAAGGAGAAGATAGAGGAGTAATAGAGGAAACTGAGTGAGCAGTATACGTGGTAGTTAAAGGAAGCTAGGTGTAAATCAGTTGGATATGTATTTGGAGTTGAGATGAAGTGAGGTAGTTAAGCATGTTATAACACGTCTGAGAGATTAAGTGAGGAGGGAAAGGGAGGGTAAAGGGTGAGCCAGAGCCTGCAGAGGAAGGAATGCAATGATCAGAAGGTGTGAGGCAGGGTGGTTAGGGGAGAGGAGAGGAAGGTAAAAGGACGGTTACTAGTCGGAATTGGTGCATGGGCATAACCAGAGACTTTTTAAGTGAGTTTTTAGTGCAGTCTTGAAGTGATTGCAAGAAGGTAGCACGGTTATAGAGAGGGAGAGATTGTTCCATAATCTGGATATAACACAGGGGAACAGTGCTTCTCCCGCTGAGTTCTTGGGTTTGGTCACTAGAAGTAGATCTTTGCTGCTGGAGTGTAGTGGTCTAGTGGAGCAGTAGGGCTGGAGAAGGTTTTGAAGGAATGGGTCTTTAAGAGGATGGTTTACAAACGTTTGGGTGAGAGAGAGTTGATTCAGGTGAAGAAGTTGAGGGAGTTTAAGCCGGTCAAGTTCTCTAAGTGAGATACAGTGGTGGCTGCGATAAGATGCACCAGTGGCAAACTTAGCAATTTTGTTGTAGCAAGCCTTTAGCTTGTTTAGGTCTGTTTGTCTAAGGTAGGTAAGTATAGGAGAGGCGTAGAGTAAAGTGGAGATTAGGTGGGAATTGGCAGCAGATATTCTGGCTGTCTTGGTGAGGGATTGTTTGTTTCTGTACAATGCACCTAATTTTTTGTGAAAGTATGTATTACTGGTGTAGGGTGTGATACTCAGTGCAGAGAGATATAGAAGGGCTATCCCTCCCCCTTTCTTTTCAGATCAATCTTGTCTGGTTATTGCAAAGTTTGGAGGTATTTTTCTGAATCTTTTACATTGGGGTGTAGCCATGTTTCGGTAAGGGCTAATACATCAGGTTTATATTGATCAATCCAGGCATGCAGTGAGGCTATTTTATTACATATACTTCTAAGGTTCAGTGTTAGTCTATTTAATTCTTTGGGGTTAATTTGGGGGTTAGGATTAAAGGGTGGGCCTGAGTTAGGATGCATGTCTCCATTTTTGAGTAGATAGGTGATGAGGAATGATTACCATGGAATATGTTTTTATACATAGGTGATGGTACTGGTGTCAAGTGTGGTTTCATAGGAGCTGAGGAGGGCAATTTGTGAATTGAATAATATGGGAGGGTATAGGGGGAAAGCTTGGAGGAGATATGTGAAAAGCTGTGTCGTTTGTCGAGGAGATGGTTAGAGGAGGTTATTGAAGTGTATTGGTGTGTGGGCATATGTGAGGATATAGTTGTACAGAGGTTAAGAATTAAGATTAAAGATGTTAGGGAGGTTAAGAGGAGCATGTCTAGTGTGAGGATGGGTTTGCCAATAGTAGAAATGGTATGTATAAATTAGAATGAAATATCAGGTGTAATTAGAGATGTGTGTTATCTAGTGATATGTGAGCAGCTTAAGGTAAGTTTGGACATGTGCTGTCTTCAGGGTGGGCTTTGATGTTTCATTAGGTGTTTTGTCTTGAAATTTGTGATAAGGGGGAGACATGCTTGGTAAATAGTAAATTTATGGTGCAATGTTAATTTGATGTATGTATTAATAGGTGGAATGAAAACATAGGAGTAGCAGGAGAGAAGGAGGTACGCCTGGGGTTATAGGTTCATAGGTTCATAGGTTGGTACTAGGCTATCAGCCCTAGGGCCTATACAAGCCTAGCCATAACAATTCCCTGGCTATTTCTTCCCACATTATTTACTTTCCTGGACCCCTGTCCAGCAGGGCGACTGACGTGATCCCTGGGGTGAATTTCCTTTCTCCCATCCAATCGTCAAGGTTCCTCTTGAAGAGGTCCAAAGAGGCACTCTGCTTGACATGTATGGGCAATCTATTCCAGAGTCTGGGGAGTCTCTGGGTCAGGAACCTATCCCTCCAGCATGTTTTGTTTATTGTGATGACAAGGTTTAGATCCCTGGAGCGTGTAGCTCTGAGGGATTGGGATTTCTTTAAGTGCAGCATGTCCAACAGCTCTGGGTTTGACATGGCCTTGTATGTTAAGCAGAGATCGCCTCTGAGTAGACGATATGCGACAGAGTATAGCTGGAGTTTTTAAGGCGGTCAGCGTAGGGCATCAGCTTTAGGCCTGTGATTCTTTTAGTGAGGTATTTCTGAGGCCTTTCCAGTTGTTGCAGATGTCTTGAGAGGTACATACCAAATGGGGCGTTGTATTCTGTAATGGGTCTAATGAGGGATGAGTACAGTGGGACAATGACCTCCTTTTTTCTGGATGAAAAGCCCTTCGTGATGAGGTGTGCCACATAGAAGGATTTCCTGACTGTTGTGGCGATGTGGTTATCGAAGGTGAGACCACTGTCCACCTGTGTCCCTAAGTCTCTTATCACACTTTCTGTGTTTAGTGTACTGCCACCTATGTGGCAATTCATGGATACATGTTTTTTCCCAAAGGGGATAACAATGCATTTCTTGGCATTGAGCTTGAGCCCATGGCTCTGGCACCAAGCATCTGTTTCTGTAAGGCCCTTTTGTAGAGTATCCACATCATTTGGGGATTCAATAATGGCTCCCAGTTTGCAGTCATCTGCAAACTTTGTTAGCCAGAGTCCCTTTGTGTTGACCTGTACTTCAGAGAAGTAGATGCCAAACAAGAGCGGCCCCAGGACTGAACCCTGAGGTACTCCACTTGTCACTTGTCTGGAGCTGGATTTGGAGTCGGCTACTTTTACAGTGTGGGTTCTATCAGTAAGCCATTTAGCAACCCATTGGGTGACATAGGGATTAATGCCCAACTTAGTAAGTTTATCTATGATTCCAGAGTGGGGGATGGGGTCAAAGGCCTTGGCAAGGTCTAGATAGGCTGTGTGGACCACCTTACCCTTGTCCATGGCTCTGGAGACTGATTCAAAGAAGTCAATCAGGTTCAGGAGACAAGATCGGCCCTTCACAAACCCAAACTGGGTGGGGTCCAGTGTTTGAAGGTTGCCAATGTCTTTGTTTATAAGTTCCATGATAATACGCTCCATGGCCTTGCAGATAAGGCTTGTCAGACTGATGGGACGGTAGTTTCCGGGATCCAAGGTGGATCCCCTTGTGGATTGGGATAACTGTAGCTCTGCGCCACTCAGTGGGCACAAAACCTGAGGTGAGGCTATGATTAAACATGACACTTAGGTGAGGTGCCAGTTCATATTGTAGTTCATGTAGTACACAGCCCGGGATGTCATCTGGTCCCATGGATGCTGTATTCTTGGCTTTAGAGAGTGCGTTTTGTACCTGTGTGGCCGTTATTACTGGAATTTGGCAATCTTCGGTATTGAGATGGGCCATTTAGGGGGTGAGAGGGGGTGAAGTTGGCACTGAATCGATCTGCCAGGATATTGGCAATATCCTTTGGATCAGTATATTTAATGCCATTCTGTTTTAGCTCAGAGCAGATCTGAGCATTACCATTTAGATTCTTGACATAGTTATAGAATGCTTTGTGGTTGTCTTTGGAATCTTTGGCAATTTTATTTTCGTAACTAGCTTTGGAGGATTTTATGAGGCATCTCAGTTTCTTACTGAGGCTAGTAAGGGAGTTTTTGCATCCTGGGATTTTCCTCTTTTCTGCAAAAGTTTCTTCCTTTTGTTGTAAAGTTTGTTTATGGCAGGGGACCACCAGATTGGCTTCCTTTTTTTGGATGAGAGCATTTTGGTTCTATTTGGGATGGCACGATTCATGCATGAGTGGATGTGCTCATACAGTGCCTTAGTGTAGGATTCAGCAGTTGAACTTTCAGTTCCCGTCTGCATGGGTGTTATGAAGTTTGTCACTTCTGACTTGAGTAGCATGAAGTTGGCTTTGGAGAAGTTTTTTATGGTGGTTTCTTTACTGGGGGGTGGGGGTGGGATGTGGATGTTAAGGGTGATTAGCTTATGGTCAGACCTGACTAACGAGGGGTGACCATAGGTATGGAGCATTGATTTCCCATGTTGGTAATGACCAGGTCTAGGATATTGGAGCCCTGGTGGGACTATGGATTAGTTGATCCAGGGCGTTGGAATTTATGAATTCCAAGAACCGTTCGCAAAGGTGTTGGGACATGAGTAGTTTTCCCAGTTAATGGCAGGGTAGTTAAAATCACCCAGTATTAGGGTGTTTGGTTCTATCTTAATATTTTCCAGTATGTTTAGAAAGGTGTAGTGAGAATCTTGGGGTATGGTGGGGGATCTGTAGCAAGCTACAATTTGGATTGCAGTCTTACCTAGTGTTAGTTGCACTTGGAGAATTTCAGACACATTGTGTTGGCCAACTAGCCTAGTGGTGTGAATATCCTTGGTGAATATTGACACTCCTCCACCTTTAGTGTTTCGGTCCTGGTTTGGTGGCCGAAAAGTGTGGTAAGAGTTGTAGCCTGGTATTGCAGGGGTGCTCTCTGGAGCCTTGAACCAGGTCTCAGTTACTGCACAGATATCGATGTTCTCCATTTTTAGGAGTGCCTTGAGAGAGTGCATTTTGAGGTTTAGACTTCTAGCATTTAGTAGCATTACCTTCAGATTTTGCATGCTTGTACCTGTTACGGTGGTGGTTTTGTCCTTTGAAGTTTGCCTAAAAAAGGCACTATAGGGGTGGCAAGAGCCTTAGCCAGTAACCTGAATCCCAGGGGCGACAGGTGCAGACCATCTCTGGCAAAGCATCGTGGTCTGTCAATCATGTCATCCCAGGCAGACAGATACTGGATCCCCTTTGAATGACACCATAAGCTTAGCCAATTGTAAGATAGTTTGAGGTGGTGTTTGTATTGTGAGGGCTGAAGTACAGTAAGATGCAAAGATTTATTTAGGGGGAAGTGAGATTCAAAGTGGTGTTGGAAGGGGATAGCAGATCAGCTTGGTTAAGTAAAGGTATGTAAGCTATGAATGTGCTATGGGTGTGGACAAGGTACAGTTGTATATAACTGGCTAGTGTAAATTAGAGGGAGTGGCTCACTGGGAATATGAGTAGAGGCTCTGGGAGCCAGTGGGATATGGGGGCAGGGAGGGGAGCAGAGTGAGCGGAGCAAATGGAGGGGAGCGTTGTGAGCAGAGCAAACAGAGCAGGAAGAACCAGATTGCAGCTATCAGCAGAATCCTATCACTGGAAACGTACATAGAGTACAACAATCAGTATTTAGACTATTATAGAACATTTAGGAATGCAAAGGAAAGGCTAAAAGGAAGAGAAATGCGAGGTAATGAGCTGCAGTATATGGCTGGGTTTACAAGATATCACAGAGTTAACACAAAGCAGTGGGGGGGTTTAAGGGGGGGACAATTATTTGCAGACAAATAGAGAAGAACACGAAGGGGGATACTAAAAGTGGTGCCCAGTGGTGTGCAGACAGCCTTACAAAGAATGTATAGGTTGCAGGAGAGTGATAAAATTATTTTCAAACATTTATTTTATTTTGGTGTGCTGCACACTGGAGCTTGTAAGTGAGAGATTTATAGAGTTTTACAACCTAGGAGTAGAGTGTTATGTAGATATCTGCTGAATTATTTAGAATTGCAAGCTTTGCTTAAAAAAGTGCAATGACTTTGGCATCAAGATAAGGAAACATAAAATAATTCATCACTGATTAAACCCCCATTTACGTATTCCTGACAGTAATAGCAGGGCAGTATCTTTGTCTTGCCTCTTCCTATATCCATGCTGCTAATCTCCAGTTAGGTTGTTAAGTAAGACAGTTGAATAGATATCTGTGAACAATCTTCATCAAGATCTCAGCAAAGGTTATTTATAACCCTCTAAACTAGGTTACACTTATGAAGGTGAACAATGATTGTACGTTTTGAGTCTTATGAGTTTCAGTCAAGTGAGTTTTCGGTATTTTGAAATTTCAGTATTATTGTCTCGGTCAAATGAATTTCAGTCAAATGAAATTTAGGTCATATGAAGCAGACCCGTCTGGAGAGATATATACTAAAGAGGACATTATCCTCAACGCCTGGCTAAATGAGGGCTGAGTAAAGGGGGCCAATGACATCCCTAGATCTACACACAGCCCCTTTGTTTATAAGCTGTGCAGTATAGAATGACTCTTACGACAATGGACACGTTGGTCAAAGGTTAGGTCACTGTCCACAAAGGTTCCTAAATCCAGAACAAGATCAACTCATTATCGTCATCATCATCAACTCTTCTTATCCCCATTTTCTACACGGGGTCAGGGTGTCATGTCAGCTGTCATCATCTCTGTCTACTCAGTGTCACTTTCCTACCTTCTTCAACACTCATGCCTGACTGTTGCAGGTGTTCTCTCACACAATCCATCCACATTTTTGCTGGACACCCTCATTTCCTCTGCACCAGATTGTCTTCTGCTTTTCTGCACATGTCCAAACCACCGCAATCTGTTCTCTTTGACCTTTTCTGCAATTGGAGCTACTTTGATTTCTACTCTTATGCCCTCATTTCCTCATCTGTCCCACAGTGTGCATCCTAACACCCATCTCAGGCACTTCATTTCCATCACCTCTAGCTTCTTCAGCTGCTCTGCCTTTATTGCTCAAGTTTCCATACCGTACAGTAGTAAAGGTCATACCACTGTGTTGTACACCTTACTTTTCAGCTTCTTTGACATTCTTCTGTCATGTACTACACCTGAAACTCTGTGCTAATTGGCTGCTGCCCCTCTGATTCTAGCTTTGACCTCCTCATTCAGAATTCCCTTCTCCTCAACTACCCCTCCCAGATATCTGAAGCTGTTTCTATCCCAATTCTGAGGTTCTTCTGAACTCCATTTGCTGCCTTACAACTGTCTTATCTGTACTCAGTTTCATCCCATGAGCCCTCAGTTTTGCATTCCATTCACCTATCCTTGCTGAAGCTCTTGCTCAGTCTGCCTGTCATGCCACATCTGAACAAACTGGCTCCCCACCTAAGCACCATGTTCAATCATAGTCTCACATCAGGCTTTGTGCCTATTGAATGGTGCACAGCAACAGTTATCCCACTCCACAAAGGGGGAGCCACCACTGATCCCGGGAACTATCACCCTATTAGCCTGATGAGCCTGGTCTGTAAAGCCATGGAACGTATCATCATGGAACTCATAAACAAAGATATTGGTAACCTCCAAACTCTGGACCCCACCCAGTTTGGGTTTGTGAAAGGCAGATCATTCCTCATGAACCTGATCGACTTCTTTGAGGCAGTCACCAAAGCCATAGACAAGGATAAGGTGGTTCACACAGCCTATCTTGACCTCGCCAAGACTTTCGACACCATCCCCCATTCTGGAATTATAGCTAAACTCACTAAACTAGGTATAAATCCCTACGTCATAAGATGGGTTGCCAATTGGCTCACTGACAGAACCCACACTGTAAAAGTTGCAGACTCCAAATCTGACTTCAAACTAGTGACAAGTGGAGTACCACAGGGTTCTGTCCTGGGACTTCTCCTGTTTGGTATCTACTTCTCTAAAGTACAGACTAACACAGAAGGTCTTTGGCTAATGAAGTTCGCACATGACTGCAAACTAGGAGCCATAGTTGAGTCCCCAAATTATATGGACATCCTACAGAAGGTCCTCACTGAGACAGATGTCTGGTGTCAGAGCCATGGTCTCAAGATCATTGCCAAAAAGTGCATTATCATCCCTTTTGGTAAAAACTCTGTACCCATGAGCTACCACATAGGCGGCAGTCTACTTAATGCTGAATGTGTGATAAGAGACCTGGGGACCCAGGTGGATAGTAGCCTCTCCTTTAATAATCACATCGCCACAGTAATTAGGAAATCCTTCTACATGGCACCTCATCACAAAAGGGTTCTCATCTAGGAAAAAAGAGGTCATTGTTCCCCTCTACTCGACACTCATTAGACCCATTATAGAGTACAATGCCCCTTTTGGAATGTACCTCACAAGACATCTACAGCAGCTGGAAAGGCCACAGAAGTACCTCACAAAGAAGATTACTGGCCTCAAACAGATGCCCTACACTAGCCGTCTCAAAAAAACTCCAGCTTTACTCCGTAGCATATCGCCTACTCTGAGGTGATCTCTGCCTAACATATAAAGCTATGTCAAACCCAGAGCTGTTGGACATGTTACACCTAAAGAAACCCCAATCCCTCTGAGCTACACGCTCTAGGGACCTAAACCTTGTCACCACAATAAACAGGACATGCTGGAAGGATAGATTCCTGTCCCAGAGACTTCCCATAATCTGGAACAAGCTACCCATCTATGTTGAGCAAAGTTCCTCATTAGCACTCTTCAAGAAAAATCTTGATAAGTGGATGGGAAATAGGAAATACACCCCGGGGATCACTTCGGTGGCGCTGCTTGACAGGGGCACAGGAAAATAACTTTCTTGGGTGGCATAAGCCAGGGAAACTTGTTGGCTAGGCTTACATAGGCCCATGGGCCAATAGCCTAGTACCTACCTATGAATCTATAAAGCAACTTTGTTAATCTGTCTCCTTTTGGGTCCTTGTCACGTAGCTGCATGACTTCTATATACTGTTTGTGTGACTTCAACCACACTGCACTGCCCAAATCAGCTTGGGACACTGATTTTACCCCAGTGCCTTTTTCCTACTAGAAGAGAAGTCTATGAGTTGGCCAATTTTCAATCTTTGTATGTGATCTTGTGACTGTCTGTCTCTTTCTAAACCATGTGTTGGTGTTATTACCATTGCACATGCCAGACAGAACGAATGGCCTTTTTTTTTTTTTATTTTTGTTTCACCTTACCCATACCTGTAGGCAGCTAGCATATCCTGTTCTGTCTGTCCCAGTATGTGCAGCATCAACAAATTATCCTCCTTTTCCTTCCTATCTAAATGCTCTCCTGGTTATCTGGCTGAGATTATGATATCATTACATTGGAGTCTGATTGCCATGATGACATCTCTAGCTCTCTTCTGAAACCTCTCCCACACCACAATCCCCACACCATTTCTAACCTGTCTTCCTGTCCTCCACCTGAGTATTAGACTCTGCATCCCAAGCCTCCAAAGGGCTTTTGCTGCTCTGCTTTCTCAGATACATAGGATGTCCAGCCTCCTCCTTACCATCATGTTATCCACCTCCAAGCCTCATCCTGTCAGTCAGACTACACTGAGTGTGGCAATTCTTAGTTCATATTTGGCAGGTTGATTGGTTTTACATTAAGATTTTACTCAGCAGAGCAAAATGGCCCCACAAAGACACAGGGAGAACATGTAAACTCTAAACTGGTATTGGCCGGAGGTCAGAATAAAGCTTTTGTTCCTTGTGCATGGGAGGCAAACACCTTAACCATTAAGCCAACAAGTCTCTGTTTTCTTTTTTTTTTGTTCTAGGTCAGCTTCATAGCATATATGTATCATGTGGTCAGTTCCCAAGGGCAAATGATGATAATGATATATGAATGCATTTTTCTTTACATTTTAGTTTGTACATGATCTTGGCACCTGTTATTTATTTGGGTCAAAACTTCCTGCAGGATTGTCATTTGAGGATTCAATGACTGCTTCTGCATTGTAGTCATACCTCCATTCACTTGGTAACAAAACCTGTATGGAGGCTGAGGTTAAACAGGTGCTGTTAAGGCGGTGGCTAAATCATGCTTCATGCTATTTAAATACATCCAGGGATATTGTCACAAGCTGTCAATACAGTACTTTTAACTTCTGATATTGCTTTTAAGACATGGTTTTGTGTGATAGTGAGCTGAGAGCTAGTATGGGTTATATTTTGAGGGACAGATGGAGGACATAAAGGATACTAAAAGAACAATATTTTTATTATGCTACATGTATATCTTCAGTGTAGGTAAGTGTTCATCATCAGCTCAGCTCGATGCATTGCTGCATTACACTTTAGTGATTACAATCATAAAAAAAAATAACTAAAATTGTATTTGGTTTGAGTAGCTATTTTTAGACTTGGCGAGGTGTAAGCCATCTCTGGAAAAACAGAAAATTGTATCTATTATCTCATCCCATGTCAATACATGAGATAGGTTTAGAGAGTCATAGGTTGTTTCAAGCCTAACAACTACTAGGAGCTATACAAGCCTAGCCACACACCCCAAATCATTCAGGTCCCAAGTATGTCTTTTGTCTGGATATGTTAGTAGGGTAATAAGATTTGTAGCCAGACCAGGGGGTAAATATATGATTTTGCATCCACTTGTCAAGATTTTGTTTGAATAGGGCCAGGGATGAAGTCTGTTTTACATGGTTGGAGAGCTTATTCCATTAGTGTGGGGATCCTTTGGGACACATGTCTGTCTCTCCAGTACATTGCCCTTAAAATGACATCTACTGCTTTCTGCTTAGCCAATTAGCAATGGTTTTTTTTTCGAAGAGATCTTTTAAAGTGTGTTCTAGGATGCTTTAGCAAATTCTCTTTACAGACAAAGCATATGTTACAGGCTTAGTGTTGTGTTGTGACTGATGTGGTGTTGTGGATGTATGATGCTTATTGATAGTGGGCTGATGCAAATGCAAGAGACTCTTCTTGTTTTTAATTATTTATTATTTATTTTATATATATATTTATATATTTTGTTTTACTAAAAAAAGTCCGAACCTAAACTAAGAGCATTTCAGTGCAGTGATGATTTTTACTATTGCCTGCTACTTGGCTACTACTAGAGCTTGTACAGTGCTGATCTCACTACAGCTATACTCAGCTAGCAAGCAATGTCCATTTGCTCATTTCTTCACCAGACGTAGAAACCTAGCAACCTCAAAGTGAAAATTGTAAAGTAAAGGTGGGGATGAAATCCCCCACCCCAAGAAGGTGCAGAATTCACTTTATTTTTATTATGTCGTATATGACCATAAGCTGTACAGACTTGAATACTTCTGTATCCAAGCTGTGAAATGTCAAGCAGACATAGTTATAATATATTGAAAAACATATAGTAAATGAAGAAATACACTATTATTTCTTACTCTAGCTCACAGGAAGAGAAAGCTCTTGCTATCACTTTTATTGCATATGTTTTCTTTGCTTTTCATAAATAACCAAACATTATTTACTACTCAAAGTCAAAGCCAAAGTAAATGTTATTGTCATTTAGGACTACACAAGTGCAGCTTAAATGAAATTTCGAGTATCAACTCACCAGAGAGTGCATCGGAAGCAAGGATAAGAAGAACAACAATATAACATTTCAATTTAAAAAAGATATTCAGTACAAGACCCACAGAAGGATAAATAAACCAATAAGAACAGCAAAAACTCACAAGCACCCACAGTCATAAGAAGAATCCACAATAAAAAGTGTCAGGACCCAGAAACGGCAGCTAATCCAACTTTATTCACTAAAACAACCACAATTAATGCTTTAGTCTGTAATAAACAAACTTCATCAAAAATGTCGAACTCCAAGGTTACCGAACGGCCAAATCACTGATTCCTAATGGAAAGAAATCAGTTGGCCAAACACCAATGCCACACCCCCTGTGGGGTTGTGCCCCCCACCCCCTAACTTAATATTCTAACTCCGAGACCGCACTACAGTCAGGGAAAGGGCAAGTGTAAGAGAAAGGTCAACCAATTTCTTTCCGTTGGAAAGAAATCGGTGATTTGGCCATTTGGTAACCTTGGAGTTTGACATTTTTGTGTCCAACAATTCAGAGTCGACATTTTAACATGTGGACATTCTAATATAGACCCCTGGAGAGGAGCCAAACCCTCCCTCTGCTGAAGCACTCCCAGCTTCATCACCCTCATGTACCTCAGTCACAGCTGTAGCAAAGACTGGGAGTGGTAGAAGCACCTGCAGATCAAATGTGTCATCCAGGCCTGCAGGAAGGAGACAGAATGACAAGTATTCAAAGTAAATCTAACCTCACACTGACTGAATACATTTAACAGACATGTCATCAGTTGTGAAGGGAACTAGCCATGACTGGCTGCCAGCCTGTCCCGCCTCCTGTGGAAGGTGACACATTTGCTTTTGCTGTCACTCTCTGCTCATGTTGAAAGAGACAGGACACATCAGAGAAAAATGTTAACTGCATGGTAGGATGCTAGAGCAACAGTTACAAACCAAAAAGTGTTTTCCATTAGCTACATAAAAGGCTTCAAGAAAGAGTGTGTGTCCCTAGCAATATGCTAAGAGATATAAACAGAATATTGTACATGTATATGTGGGGACTCCCTAGGTAGTATGCAGTCACCATGACATGATGCACTGTAACTCCACCCCAGAGCAGATTTCTGCCGAAAGCCCCAGAAAATGTAGTAGGAACATCACATGACATACCATGTCCACCAGACATGGAAGATCTAGGCAGCAGCAGACAGTAGCAGGCATAATTAGTAAGATAAATCTGACAAATACTTGCCAGTAGTCCCAAACCTTAAAAGGATAAACAGGGAACATAAAAATATATACTTATTATAAAATTCTGGGTGTTCTTGCCTAACTCCCACTTCCCTTAGATAGCATTCATCAGAATTCCTGTTCCACATGTACTTAAAATAATGACTGCACTGGTCTTCCATCTTGGTGATGTCCATGGCTGAGCACAACTCTTCAGCTAGGTCATAGTAGGAATCCCCTTTTTTAATTGCACCATCATAAAGGGCCAATAGACCCTCCCTGAAATGTCTTTGAATGAGATAAAGCATGGACTTACTGTTTTTTTCATGAACCATGCAAATGTTTTATGTGAATATCACTATCCATACAAACTTTTAGTGAGTCCCAAGTTACATGCAAGCACAGTGTTTTGGCTTTACTCACTTTCAGGTTAGTTTTCTCTAGCTGCATACCTCTCAAAAGACACTGCATAACTCTGCATCTTATCCTTTGTTCCAAGTTTTCTTCAACGGCACACTAGGTTTTATCGATCACCTATGATGGCTGCTGCTGGTCAGTGTCTGAACTTTTTTCTATAAGATTGAACAAGTGCTGGTCTATGACTGTGCATCTCTCCTGAAAAGTTGTAGGTCAACTTACTAAAGCCTTATTAGAGTTCATTAAGGCCTCAAAAATTTTTCAATTTTGACCAGAACAGTTACAAACACATAGAAGTACACAAGTTTCAAGTCAAACTACATTTCACCAAGAAAGAGAATTCCTATTCACTGTCTCAAGGTTCCTCTAGCAGAAAAAAATCAACATCTGGACAAAGAGTTTTCAACAGTTCCTCAAAGCAACCCATTTTACTGGTACAAGGATCCTTTCAGCCAAATCCTGATATGGCCACAAATGTTTCAAGAGTTCTCCAGTTTTAATTCAACACACAGGAAACTTCTTGTGCAGTTCATCACAGGTTCCTCGCCACTTTAAGAAGTTGCATTTACTCTGAAGGTTTGCATTCCTTTCTGGGGTAAGGGAAAACAAACTCAGGCACAGTTAAGTAGCTTGATAAGTTACAGTTATGAAAACAGTTTTCTGCCCACTGCAGTCTTTCAGTGTAGCATACTTGTATTTTCAATAACAGAAACAGTCTTTAAAAACATTTTTCAGTTCACATTAAAATACAGTCATGAAGTCTGTTTCATCGAGTTCTGTTATGTAGTTCCATACAGAGATATAGTATTTCTTGAAAAATAATTACACAGAAGATAAGATTTTGATTACAGATATCAGAAAATGTTTGGAATGAAGTAAAACTGTAAAAGATGGAAAGAATATTACAGAGATTAGACACAAAGCAGAATTCTCTTTTTTAAGTATTCGTTTCACTCACAAAATATCAAGAAAAAAGCTGCTAGATAGCACAAATCTGGATAAATGTGGTAACAAATTAATGTAAAAGAACAACAGGGACTTGGAGAAGACAGTTAAGTAGGTTTCTCGTAAAAATATTAATCACAAAAATAGTAGCACCGCTAACCTTTGTAATCAACAGATGCTTAGATTCAAAGATGGCACCAAGAAACTGGAAAACGACTACTGTTGTACCAACTGGATATCATAAATGTACAAGTATTATATCACTGATGAGGTAAGTTACATAAATGGAAACAAATATTATATGGAATTTAACAGGTTCACAGGTAAGTACTAGGCTACCTGCCCTTGCAGGCCATTTTAAGCCTAGTCAGTTTCCCTTTTTGTGCTCAAAATAACCCATCCCATTTGGTTATGGGTTGACCTTACCCATCCCATGGTCAATAATTATATATATTACCCCTAATAAGAATAACTGGAATCATACCATAGATACTTTGAGGGGACAAGTGCATGGGATAAAGCATTTAGGAGCTGCCTGTGTAAATTGTTGTACACAATGCGAGGGCACTTCTATGGGCTAGGCTTGTAAAGGCCCCACGGCCCTTAGCCTAGTACACACCTATGAACCTATGAACACCTATAGGTGGCAGTCCTGGGGTTCATTTTCTGTTTCCCATTCATAAATCTAACTTGGACAGGAATGAACTCTGTTTTATTTGGCTGTAGATCCTGTTTCACAGCAGCAGTGTCCTCTGTGAAATATACCTGTCCCTCCAAACCACTATGTTGACGTTGCAGAACAGGTTTAGATCCCTAAACCAAGTGTTTCTGATGCCATTTGACTTGCTGATGTGCAGTAAATCCAATAACTAATAAATAATGTAATTAATAATAGCTCTGTCTTAAATTTAATATGTAATTGAATATAATTTTTTTTTACTTTTTTTAAATGTTGTGGCATACAATTACATTAAAACTGATGTTTTCGCATTAGAATTTTAGATGCAGTGGCTCGTTTGACTTTAAGATTAGAAAAACAATCTAAGGAAGTTTTATGGAAAATTATCCCAGTATAATTTCCTGAAAATATCATAAGAAAATATGTGAAACCATTTTTAAAATGTAGCCACCTATATATTGAATAAAATAGCCTAAAACACTTTTCTCAAACCAGTCTGTATGAGAGTGGTAAAAAGTAAAGTCTTAAGTACAAGGACTAACAGGAAGAAAATTAGTAGTCCAGTGGGTAAAAGGCTAGTTAGAAGGAAGAATGCAGAAGGCAATGGTATATGGACTACTATCAAAAGAAAGCACGACTAGTAACATTCTTCAGTGATCTAAGTTAGAACAAACATTAATCAATATTTATGTTTCTGACATTTCTGAATCTGCTACTACCCATCAAAATAAAGCTTCCTGGCAAGAAAATGGATGAGTTTACTCATCAAACACATCTATTAAAACTGTAGACGAAACCTCAAATGAAGCATGTTTATCAGAGGACAAGCCTTGCACCCCCTCCATGTCGAGGGCAAAGTCTTCCCACACAACCTTGCTTTCATATGCTAATGCCATGGTTTTCAACAACAGGGAGAACAATATTCAGTAAGGATGCAGATAGATAAGGGGCCTGCTTGACTGCACTCTCTCAGTAGAGTTGATATATAATATTTAACATATATTTTAATGAGTTTAGATCAGGACGGTGGTCTACTAGAAGCTGACTCATTGAATGGTGGATCTTCTGATATTTCTGGAGGTACTTAAATAATATAAATATGTTTGCAGACAAGTGCAGGATCAGAGTTGCTGTTGATGAAGGAATACGTTTATTTTGGAATATGATGATATAACGTGCAAGCTAAGATTTAATGCCAGTAAATGTAGAGCATTGCACATGGGGCATAATAACATATGAGCACATCACACGAGAGCTAATTAAGACAAAAACTGGACAAAGATTGGGGACGTCGGATACTTTCTTTGCTGAATCATTGGGTATATTCCGAGAAGACAGATAATAAAAGAAATAAGGCCAATTGTGCATATTTCTGATGTAAAGCCTTTCTGCATAAAATAATTATTTTGATACTGTGTATTGCTTTGATTAAGACCAAATTTGAATTTTGGTGTGCAGATCTGCCAAGTATTAGATTCAGCAAAACATATGTAACTTCTTAAATATATGCTTTCAAATCATTTTAAAGTGGGCAGCCAACGTGGATCGTGAAATGGCTGTGGTGCTGATACAACACTTTTCTCTCTCTCTGAATCCATCAGTGAGGGCCTACATGCTGGACGTTTTGATGCAGCACTGTAGTATTATATTTAAGCAAGGCCAAGGACTGTGAAATGACACTCACTCTTGGCATTAGGCTACAAAATATCCTGCACCTCTGGATAAAAAATCCCTTCACTGCAGATTAAACAGAGTTCAGTGAGATTAACTCCTTGTATGGGCTCTTTTGTGCAGAAAAAAGTTCTACAAGGTTCATTGCTTGGCCATCTTCTGATTACTGTAATAAACATTCCATCTGATTCAATATGCACGTGACTCCACTGCTGTCAGTAAAGGCAACACTTTCATAAAGCTTCAAATGGCTATCACTGCATTTCTTTACAAATCTGAGTATAACCTAGTGAATTCTACACTCTCTCATGACAGAACCAGAATGACAATTGTTTTCCTTTAGTAGAAAATACTGGAAATCTTACAAATTAAGTCTAAGTATTCTCTCTAAAACGCAATCCCAGTAAATTAGTTAAATGTTATAGCTATATAGAAATACTCATGGACGGCTCTCTGCAGTTTAAACAGCCAGTTTTATATGTGGCAGATAATCAAAGCCCTTAGCCTTGTGCTTCTGTATTTTATAAGTCCGTACCTTACCCCTGAACTTCACTGTAAGCTTGTTAACTCTCTTCTTTGCAATCATTTATAGATCGGTTCTGTACAAAAAACATTCAACTAATCTCAATGCAGAGTTGGAGATAATATACCAAAAGTCCTCATTGTGCCTCTCTGAAAACTGTAGCAGAGAATCAGTTAACCACTATATTATCTTGCCTAATTTTAGCTTATGAACACTAACACTACACCTACCGTTAGCTCGGGACTTACATGGTCTGCGCCTGCCTATGACCCATGATTCTCAAGTATCTCTTACACTACACCTACCTTTAGCTCGGGACTTACATGGTCTGCACCTGCCTATGACCCATGATTCTCTAGTATCTCTTACACTACACCTACCTTTAGCTCGGGACTTACATGGTCTGCACCTGCCTATGACCCATGATTCTCTAGTATCTCTTACACTACACCTACCTTTAGCTCGGGACTTACATGGTCTGCACCTGCCTATGACCCATGATTCTCTAGTATCTCTTTCACTACACCTACCTTTAGCTCGGGACTTACATGGTCTGCACCTGCCTATGACCCATGATTCTCTAGTATCTCTTACACTACACCTACCTTTAGCTCGGGACTTACATGGTCTGCACCTGCCTATGACCCATGATTCTCTAGTATCACTTACACTACACCTACCTTTAGCTCGGGACTTACATGGTCTGCACCTGCCTATGACCCATGATTCTCTAGTATCTCTTACACTACACCTACCTTTAGTTCGGGACTTACATGGTCTGCACCTGCCTATGACCCATGATTCTCTAGTATCTCTTACACTACACCTACCTTTAGCTCGGGACTTACATGGTCTGCACCTGCCTATGACCCATGATTCTCTAGTATCTCTTACACTACACCTACCTTTAGCTCGGGACTTACATGGTCTGCACCTGCCTATGACCCATGATTCTCCTGTATCTCTTACACTACACCTACCTTTAGTTCGGGACTTACACGGTCTGCACCTGCCTATGACCCATGATTCTCTAGTATCTCTTACACTACACCTACCTTTAGTTCGGGACTTACACGGTCTGCACCTGCCTATGACCCATGATTCTCTAGTATCTCTTACACTACACCTACCTTTAGTTCGGGACTTACATGGTCTGCACCTGCCTATGACCCATGATTCTCTAGTATCTCTTACACTACACCTACCTTTAGTTCGGGACTTACATGGTCTGCACCTGCCTATGACCCATGATTCTCTAGTATCTCTTACACTACACCTACCTTTAGTTCGGGACTTACATGGTCTGCACCTGCCTATGACCCATGATTCTCTAGTATCTCTTACACTACACCTACCTTTAGCTCGGGACTTACATGGTCTGCACCTGCCTATGACCCATGATTCTCCTGTATCTCTTACACTACACCTACCTTTAGCTCGGGACTTACATGGTCTGCACCTGCCTATGACCCATGATTCTCTAGTATCTCTTACACTACACCTACCTTTAGCTCGGGACTTACATGGTCTGCACCTGCCTATGACCCATGATTCTCTAGTATCTCTTACACTACACCTACCTTTAGCTCGGGACTTACATGGTCTGCACCTGCCTATGACCCATGATTCTCTAGTATCTCTTACACTACACCTACCTTTAGCTCGGGACTTACATGGTCTGCACCTGCCTATGACCCATGATTCTCTAGTATCTCTTACACTACACCTACCTTTAGCTCGGGACTTACATGGTCTGCACCTGCCTATGACCCATGATTCTCTAGTATCTCTTACACTACACCTACCTTTAGCTCGGGACTTACATGGTCTGCACCTGCCTATGACCCATGATTCTCTAGTATCTCTTACACTACACCTACCTTTAGCTCGGGACTTACATGGTCTGCACCTGCCTATGACCCATGATTCTCTAGTATCTCTTACACTACACCTACCTTTAGCTCGGGACTTACATGGTCTGCACCTGACTATGACCCATGATTCTCTAGTATCTCTTACACTACACCTACCTTTAGTTCGGGACTTACATGGTCTGCACCTGCCTATGACCCATGATTCTCTAGTATCTCTTACACTACACCTACCTTTAGTTCGGGACTTACATGGTCTGCACCTGCCTATGACCCATGATTCTCTAGTATCTCTTACACTACACCTACCTTTAGCTCGGGACTTACATGGTCTGCACCTGCCTATGACCCATGATTCTCTAGTATCTCTTACACTACACCTACCTTTAGCTCAGGACTTACATGGTCTGCACCTGCCTATGACCCATGATTCTCTAGTATCTCTTACACTACACCTACCATTAGCTCGGGACTTACATGGTCTGCACCTGCCTATGACCCATGATTCTCTAGTATCTCTTACACTACATCTACCTTTAGTTCGGGACTTACATGGTCTGCACCTGCCTATGACCCATGATTCTCCTGTATCTCTTACACTACACCTACCTTTAGCTCGGGACTTACATGGTCTGCACCTGCCTATGACCCATGATTCTCTAGTATCTCTTACACTACACCTACCTTTAGCTCGGGACTTACATGGTCTGCACCTGCCTATGACCCATGATTCTCTAGTATCTCTTACACTACACCTACCTTTAGTTCGGGACTTACATGGTCTGCACCTGCCTATGACCCAGGATTCTCTAGTATCTCTTACACTACACCTACCTTTAGTTCGGGACTTACATGGTCTGCACCTGTCTATGACCCATGATTCTCTAGTATCTCTTACACTACACCTACCTTTAGCTCGGGACTTACATGGTCTGCACCTGCCTATGACCCATGATTCTCCTGTATCTCTTACACTACACCTACCTTTAGCTCGGGACTTACATGGTCTGCACCTGCCTATGACCTATAATTCGCTAGTATCTCTTACACTACACCTACCTTTAGCTCGGGACTTACATGGTCTGCACCTGCCTATGACCCATGATTCTCTAGTATCTCTTACACTACACCTACCTTTAGCTCGGGACTTACATGGTCTGCACCTGCCTATGACCCATGATTCTCTAGTATCTCTTACACTACACCTACCATTAGCTCGGGACTTACATGGTCTGCACCTGCCTATGACCCATGATTCTCTAGTATCTCTTACACTACATCTACCTTTAGTTCGGGACTTACATGGTCTGCACCTGCCTATGACCCATGATTCTCCTGTATCTCTTACACTACACCTACCTTTAGCTCGGGACTTACATGGTCTGCACCTGCCTATGACCCATGATTCTCTAGTATCTCTTACACTACACCTACCTTTAGCTCGGGACTTACATGGTCTGCACCTGCCTATGACCCATGATTCTCTAGTATCTCTTACACTACACCTACCTTTAGTTCGGGACTTACATGGTCTGCACCTGCCTATGACCCAGGATTCTCTAGTATCTCTTACACTACACCTACCTTTAGTTCGGGACTTACATGGTCTGCACCTGTCTATGACCCATGATTCTCTAGTATCTCTTACACTACACCTACCTTTAGCTCGGGACTTACATGGTCTGCACCTGCCTATGACCCATGATTCTCCTGTATCTCTTACACTACACCTACCTTTAGCTCGGGACTTACATGGTCTGCACCTGCCTATGACCTATAATTCGCTAGTATCTCTTACACTACACCTACCTTTAGCTCGGGACTTACATGGTCTGCACCTGCCTATGACCCATGATTCTCTAGTATCTCTTACACTACACCTACCTTTAGCTCGGGACTTACATGGTCTGCACCTGCCTATGACCCATGATTCTCTAGTATCTCTTACACTACACCTACCTTTAGCTCGGGACTTACATGGTCTGCACCTGCCTATGACCCATGATTCTCTAGTATCTCTTACACTACACCTACCTTTAGCTCGGGACTTACATGGTCTGCACCTGCCTATGACCCATGATTCTCTAGTATCTCTTACACTACACCTACCTTTAGCTCGGGACTTACATGGTCTGCACCTGCCTATGACCCATGATTCTCTAGTATCTCTTACACTACACCTACCTTTAGCTCGGGACTTACATGGTCTGCACCTGCCTATGACCCATGATTCTCTAGTATCTCTTACACTACACCTACCTTTAGTTCGGGACTTACATGGTCTGCACCTGCCTATGACCCATGATTCTCTAGTATCTCTTACACTACACCTACCTTTAGCTCGGGACTTACATGGTCTGCACCTGCCTATGACCCATGATTCTCTAGTATCTCTTACACTACACCTACCTTTAGCTCGGGACTTACATGGTCTGCACCTGCCTATGACCCATGATTCTCTAGTATCTCTTACACTACACCTACCTTTAGCTCGGGACTTACATGGTCTGCACCTGCCTATGACCCATGATTCTCTAGTATCTCTTACACTACACCTACCTTTAGCTCGGGACTTACATGGTCTGCACCTGCCTATGACCCATGATTCTCTAGTATCTCTTACACTACACCTACCTTTAGCTCGGGACTTACATGGTCTGCACCTGCCTATGACCCATGATTCTCTAGTATCTCTTACACTACACCTACCTTTAGCTCGGGACTTACATGGTCTGCACCTGCCTATGACCCATGATTCTCTAGTATCTCTTACACTACACCTACCTTTAGCTCGGGACTTACATGGTCTGCACCTGCCTATGACCCATGATTCTCTAGTATCTCTTACACTACACCTACCTTTAGCTCGGGACTTACATGGTCTGCACCTGCCTATGACCCATGATTCTCTAGTATCTCTTACACTACACCTACCTTTAGCTCGGGACTTACATGGTCTGCACCTGCCTATGACCCATGATTCTCTAGTATCTCTTACACTACACCTACCTTTAGCTCGGGACTTACATGGTCTGCACCTGCCTATGACCCATGATTCTCTAGTATCTCTTACACTACACCTACCTTTAGCTCGGGACTTACATGGTCTGCACCTGCCTATGACCCATGATTCTCTAGTATCTCTTACACTACACCTACCTTTAGCTCGGGACTTACATGGTCTGCACCTGCCTATGACCCATGATTCTCTAGTATCTCTTACACTACACCTACCTTTAGCTCGGGACTTACATGGTCTGCACCTGCCTATGACCCATGATTCTCTAGTATCTCTTACACTACACCTACCTTTAGCTCGGGACTTACATGGTCTGCACCTGCCTATGACCCATGATTCTCTAGTATCTCTTACACTACACCTACCTTTAGCTCGGGACTTACATGGTCTGCACCTGCCTATGACCCATGATTCTCTAGTATCTCTTACACTACACCTACCTTTAGCTCGGGACTTACATGGTCTGCACCTGCCTATGACCCATGATTCTCTAGTATCTCTTACACTACACCTACCTTTAGCTCGACTTACATGGTCTGCACCTGCCTATGACCCATGATTCTCTAGTATCTCTTACACTACACCTACCTTTAGCTCGGGACTTACATGGTCTGCACCTGCCTATGACCCATGATTCTCTAGTATCTCTTACACTACACCTACCTTTAGCTCGGGACTTACATGGTCTGCACCTGCCTATGACCCATGATTCTCTAGTATCTCTTACACTACACCTACCTTTAGCTCGGGACTTACATGGTCTGCACCTGCCTATGACCCATGATTCTCTAGTATCTCTTACACTACACCTACCTTTAGCTCGGGACTTACATGGTCTGCACCTGCCTATGACCCATGATTCTCTAGTATCTCTTACACTACACCTACCTTTAGCTCGGGACTTACATGGTCTGCACCTGCCTATGACCCATGATTCTCTAGTATCTCTTACACTACACCTACCTTTAGCTCGGGACTTACATGGTCTGCACCTGCCTATGACCCATGATTCTCTAGTATCTCTTACACTACACCTACCTTTAGCTCGGGACTTACATGGTCTGCACCTGCCTATGACCCATGATTCTCTAGTATCTCTTACACTACACCTACCTTTAGCTCGGGACTTACATGGTCTGCACCTGCCTATGACCCATGATTCTCTAGTATCTCTTACACTACACCTACCTTTAGCTCGGGACTTACATGGTCTGCACCTGCCTATGACCCATGATTCTCTAGTATCTCTTACACTACACCTACCTTTAGCTCGGGACTTACATGGTCTGCACCTGCCTATGACCCATGATTCTCTAGTATCTCTTACACTACACCTACCTTTAGCTCGGGACTTACATGGTCTGCACCTGCCTATGACCCATGATTCTCTAGTATCTCTTACACTACACCTACCTTTAGCTCGGGACTTACATGGTCTGCACCTGCCTATGACCCATGATTCTCTAGTATCTCTTACACTACACCTACCTTTAGCTCAGGACTTACATGGTCTGCACCTGCCTATGACCCATGATTCTCTAGTATCTCTTACACTACACCTACCTTTAGCTCGGGACTTACATGGTCTGCACCTGCCTATGACCCATGATTCTCTAGTATCTCTTACACTACACCTACCTTTAGTTCAGGACTTACATGGTCTGCACCTGCCTATGACCCATGATTCTCTAGTATCTCTTACACTACACCTACCTTTAGCTCGGGACTTACATGGTCTGCACCTGCCTATGACCCATGATTCTCTAGTATCTCTTACACTACACCTACCTTTAGCTCGGGACTTACATGGTCTGCACCTGCCTATGACCCATGATTCTCTAGTATCTCTTACACTACACCTACCTTTAGCTCGGGACTTACATGGTCTGCACCTGCCTATGACCCATGATTCTCTAGTATCTCTTACACTACACCTACCTTTAGCTCGGGACTTACATGGTCTGCACCTGCCTATGACCCATGATTCTCTAGTATCTCTTACACTACACCTACCTTTAGCTCGGGACTTACATGGTCTGCACCTGCCTATGACCCATGATTCTCTAGTATCTCTTACACTACACCTACCTTTAGCTCGGGACTTACATGGTCTGCACCTGCCTATGACCCATGATTCTCTAGTATCTCTTACACTACACCTACCTTTAGCTCGGGACTTACATGGTCTGCACCTGCCTATGACCCATGATTCTCTAGTATCTCTTACACTACACCTACCTTTAGCTCGGGACTTACATGGTCTGCACCTGCCTATGACCCATGATTCTCTAGTATCTCTTACACTACACCTACCTTTAGCTCGGGACTTACATGGTCTGCACCTGCCTATGACCCATGATTCTCTAGTATCTCTTACACTACACCTACCTTTAGCTCGGGACTTACATGGTCTGCACCTGCCTATGACCCATGATTC
Organism: Protopterus annectens; assembly: GCF_019279795.1. Classification (NCBI taxonomy): domain Eukaryota; kingdom Metazoa; phylum Chordata; order Ceratodontiformes; family Protopteridae; genus Protopterus; species Protopterus annectens. The sequence goes on from NC_056745.1 coordinate 74,775,153, forward strand.
TCTAGTATCTCTTACACTACACCTACCTTTAGCTCGGGACTTACATGGTCTGCACCTGCCTATGACCCATGATTCTCTAGTATCTCTTACACTACACCTACCTTTAGCTCGGGACTTACATGGTCTGCACCTGCCTATGACCCATGATTCTCTAGTATCTCTTACACTACACCTACCTTTAGCTCGGGACTTACATGGTCTGCACCTGCCTATGACCCATGATTCTCTAGTATCTCTTACACTACACCTACCTTTAGCTCGGGACTTACATGGTCTGCACCTGCCTATGACCCATGATTCTCTAGTATCTCTTACACTACACCTACCTTTAGCTCGGGACTTACATGGTCTGCACCTGCCTATGACCCATGATTCTCTAGTATCTCTTACACTACACCTACCTTTAGCTCGGGACTTACATGGTCTGCACCTGCCTATGACCCATGATTCTCTAGTATCTCTTACACTACACCTACCTTTAGCTCGGGACTTACATGGTCTGCACCTGCCTATGACCCATGATTCTCTAGTATCTCTTACACTACACCTACCTTTAGCTCGGGACTTACATGGTCTGCACCTGCCTATGACCCATGATTCTCTAGTATCTCTTACACTACACCTACCTTTAGCTCGGGACTTACATGGTCTGCACCTGCCTATGACCCATGATTCTCTAGTATCTCTTACACTACACCTACCTTTAGCTCGGGACTTACATGGTCTGCACCTGCCTATGACCCATGATTCTCTAGTATCTCTTACACTACACCTACCTTTAGCTCGGGACTTACATGGTCTGCACCTGCCTATGACCCATGATTCTCTAGTATCTCTTACACTACACCTACCTTTAGTTCGGGACTTACATGGTCTGCACCTGCCTATGACCCATGATTCTCTAGTATCTCTTACACTACACCTACCTTTAGCTCGGGACTTACATGGTCTGCACCTGCCTATGACCCATGATTCTCTAGTATCTCTTACACTACACCTACCTTTAGCTCGGGACTTACATGGTCTGCACCTGCCTATGACCCATGATTCTCTAGTATCTCTTACACTACACCTACCATTAGCTCGGGACTTACATGGTCTGCACCTGCCTATGACCCATGATTCTCTAGTATCTCTTACACTACATCTACCTTTAGTTCGGGACTTACATGGTCTGCACCTGCCTATGACCCATGATTCTCTAGTATCTCTTACACTACACCTACCTTTAGCTCGGGACTTACATGGTCTGCACCTGCCTATGACCCATGATTCTCTAGTATCTCTTACACTACACCTACCTTTAGTTCGGGACTTACATGGTCTGCACCTGCCTATGACCCAGGATTCTCTAGTATCTCTTACACTACACCTACCTTTAGTTCGGGACTTACATGGTCTGCACCTGTCTATGACCCATGATTCTCTAGTATCTCTTACACTACACCTACCTTTAGCTCGGGACTTACATGGTCTGCACCTGCCTATGACCCATGATTCTCCTGTATCTCTTACACTACACCTACCTTTAGCTCGGGACTTACATGGTCTGCACCTGCCTATGACCTATAATTCGCTAGTATCTCTTACACTACACCTACCTTTAGCTCGGGACTTACATGGTCTGCACCTGCCTATGACCCATGATTCTCTAGTATCTCTTACACTACACCTACCTTTAGCTCGGGACTTACATGGTCTGCACCTGCCTATGACCCATGATTCTCTAGTATCTCTTACACTACACCTACCATTAGCTCGGGACTTACATGGTCTGCACCTGCCTATGACCCATGATTCTCTAGTATCTCTTACACTACATCTACCTTTAGTTCGGGACTTACATGGTCTGCACCTGCATATGACCCATGATTCTCCTGTATCTCTTACACTACACCTACCTTTAGCTCGGGACTTACATGGTCTGCACCTGCCTATGACCCATGATTCTCTAGTATCTCTTACACTACACCTACCTTTAGCTCGGGACTTACATGGTCTGCACCTGCCTATGACCCATGATTCTCTAGTATCTCTTACACTACACCTACCTTTAGTTCGGGACTTACATGGTCTGCACCTGCCTATGACCCAGGATTCTCTAGTATCTCTTACACTACACCTACCTTTAGTTCGGGACTTACATGGTCTGCACCTGTCTATGACCCATGATTCTCTAGTATCTCTTACACTACACCTACCTTTAGCTCGGGACTTACATGGTCTGCACCTGCCTATGACCCATGATTCTCCTGTATCTCTTACACTACACCTACCTTTAGCTCGGGACTTACATGGTCTGCACCTGCCTATGACCTATAATTCGCTAGTATCTCTTACACTACACCTACCTTTAGCTCGGGACTTACATGGTCTGCACCTGCCTATGACCCATGATTCTCTAGTATCTCTTACACTACACCTACCTTTAGCTCGGGACTTACATGGTCTGCACCTGCCTATGACCCATGATTCTCTAGTATCTCTTACACTACACCTACCTTTAGCTCGGGACTTACATGGTCTGCACCTGCCTATGACCCATGATTCTCTAGTATCTCTTACACTACACCTACCTTTAGCTCGGGACTTACATGGTCTGCACCTGCCTATGACCCATGATTCTCTAGTATCTCTTACACTACACCTACCTTTAGTTCGGGACTTACATGGTCTGCACCTGCCTATGACCCATGATTCTCTAGTATCTCTTTCACTACACCTACCTTTAGCTCGGGACTTACACGGTCTGCACCTGCCTATGACCCATGATTCTCTAGTATCTCTTACACTACACCTACCTTTAGCTCGGGACTTACATGGTCTGCACCTGCCTATGACCCATGATTCTCTAGTATCTCTTACACTACACCTACCTTTAGCTCGGGACTTACATGGTCTGCACCTGCCTATGACCCATGATTCTCTAGTATCTCTTACACTACACATACCTTTAGCTCGGGACTTACATTGTCTGCACCTGCCTATGACCCATGATTCTCTAGTAACTCTTACACTACACCTACCTTTAGCTCGGGACTTACATGGTCTGCACCTGCCTGTGACCCATGATTCTCTAGTATCTCTTACACTACACCTACCTTTAGCTCGGGACTTACATGGTCTGCACCTGCCTATGACCCATGATTCTCTAGTATCTCTTACACTACACCTACCTTTAGTTCAGGACTTACATGGTCTGCACCTGCCTATGACCCATGATTCTCTAATATCTCTTACACTACACCTACCTTTAGCTCGGGACTTACATGGTTTGCACCTGCCTATGAGCCATGATTCTCTAGTATCTCTTACACTACACCTACCTTTAGTTCGGGACTTACATGGTCTGCACCTGCCTATGACTATGACCCATGATTCTCTAGTATCTCTTACACTACACCTACCTTTAGCTCGGGACTTACATGGTCTGCACCTGCCTATGACCTATGATTCTCTAGTAATCTCTTACACTACACCTACCTTTAGCTCGGGACTTACATGGTCTGCACCTGCCTATGACCTATGATTCTCTAGTATCTCTTACACTACACCTACCTTTAGCTCGGGACTTACGTGGTCTGCACCTGCCTATGACCCATGATTCTCTAGTATCTCTTACACTACACCTACCTTTAGCTCGGGACTTACATGGTCTGCACCTGCCTATGACCCATGATTCTCTAGTATCTCTTACACTACACCTACCTTTAGCTCGGGACTTACATGGTCTGCACCTGCCTATGACCCATGATTCTCTAGTATCTCTTACACTACACCTACCTTTAGCTCGGGACTTACATGGTCTGCACCTGCCTATGACCCATGATTCTCTAGTATCTCTTTAATTGTTACTGCACGCAGTAATAACTTTTATGAGGCTGGATTATTTAATGCTTATATTTTGATCTGGACATATTGGCACAGCAGTTAGACTTGTTGCCTTATAGTGCGAGGTTCTAAGGTCATTAGGCTATACAAAGTCAAGTTTTTGGTTGGGGTGTCATCTATGTGGAGACTATATATACCCATTTTTCTATCCATGTGGGTTTTCACCAGGTGCCCCAGTATTCTCCAAAACCCTAAAAATGTGCCCCACAGGTGCTCTGCTAATTCTCCAAATTACCGATATGTATATGTGTGTGTGTGTGTGTGTGTGTGTGTGTGTGTGTGTGTGTGTGTGTGTGTGTGTGTGTGTGTGTGTGTGTGTGTGTGTGTGAGTATGTTGGCATGAATATACAAGCATACATTTGTGTATGAGTATGTTCTACAATCTGTTGGCACCCCATTCAGAATTAGGTTCACTGTCTTGCACCCACTGAATGCTGGGTATGTAATGGCTCCCCTGCAACCCTGAACTCATTTAAGCAGGTTGTGCCTGATACTCAAACTTCCCTTCTCTCAATCATCACCTATGAGTAGCAGCAGAATGCCGCTGCTATCCGACAATTATATAACCTCTCTTTCAGTGAATACATGCCTTCTTAGAATAATTACACCGTACCTGTCCATAGCTGTCCATCTTACAGTTATACTTCTTGCCTTGCCATCCTTTTAACATTTCACACCATCAGCACATTAACAGAAAACTCCTGTCCTAAAGTAACTCTGTCTATGGAATACCAGAAATAAATACAATAAATCCTTTAAATACCTCTGTTTAATTTTTTTTACTATTCCCCAGTATTAACCCTGCACTGGCTTACTAAACTTTTATATAAGGTATGATGAAGGAATGCATTTGAACCTTCCTAATCTGTTCTAAATCTCTGTGCCAAAGATATATTCTCAGCTGTTCGTGGAGTGTACTTCTGCTTTGTTGTTGCTATTGTTACTGTTGTTTTTGCCTACTTCATAGCTTTACTCTTTCTGTCTGCCTCAAATGTTTATAAAACTGTTGTGTTTTTACATCTGGATCAGTGCTCTACCCAATTAACTAATCCAGATAAATAAATAAATAAAAATGCATCTACCGATTATTCAGCTGTATATAAGTACTAAGATTAAACATGTATGTAATGCCACTACACAATTTATAGACAGACGTTTTTCAACGTTTACTTTATACTTTATTATTTTTTAGGAGAGCTTTTATCCCAGGGCCTCTTTTGTAAACGAGTTCTTCTCAGACAGACCTCTCAGGTATCAAAGCATAAGTAAATATTATTGCTATGTTAAAGAAGACACAAAGAAAAGCAACCAGTATACTAAATATATTGCGCAATCTAAAGACTACAGGAATTAAGGTAGCTTAAATTAAAAACAAGGATAGACAAGATAGCGTGATTTGGATTCATGAAATATTAAATAATAATTGTGGGTGGAGTGTAAATCCTCAAAAGAGAAAAAACGAGACAGAAGAAGGCATTAGGAGCATGTTTGTGGCTAGTTAAAGCATGAAGTTGATGAAGCATTTTTCACTGATAGAGTGGTGAAAATTAGAATACTTTCTAGAAATTGGTGGTGGAGTGCAAAACTCTTGCTGCATTTAATAAAGTACAATACAGCTGAAAGAGAAAAGGGTTAAAGAAACTAGAGATATTTACAAGAACAATTTACAACTCAGATCAGGGCAGTTTAGGCAGATATTTCATCTCCTTACTGAATCACACTACTGCAATATAACTACACAATGTACAACCAGATATTTGGCAATGGCAATAGATCATACACTTACCATCCCATTCTTATAGAAGATGTATAATAAAATAATGATGATGCTTACCTTATCCTCCATGTATTGGTGCAAAAGTTGGGACCCAATAGAACCTTCAAACTACCACCTGAATAATAGTCATTCTTTGCTGCCCACAGAAAAAGGGAATTGCTCCAGGTATGTTCCACCTTTGTCCCAGTTAGTCTTTTTAATACCCATTTTTTCCAAATTCAGAATGTAAAAACTCCAGACATATGTTCGATTCCAGTAACAGACATTTTCTGTACATGGCTGCTGAGGTAGTAGTATTGTATTACACTGCTGCATGCTAGACCAACTAAATGAAAAATGCAAATGCCGTCCCTACTATTTCATGATGAGACATTAACATGTCATAACCAGTGGAATGCTATGTGTTTTTCAGCGAGATGAACAGCAAAGCACTATCAGCAGCATTATATCAATGGACGACATATGCTGTACAGATGAAAAGGAAAAACATTCCAAACAAAATGATAAAAGTAACAAACTGGCATATAGTGTAACAGATATCCCACCATGGCACCTGTGCATTTTCCTTGGCATTCAGGTAAGTGCTGCATTATTTTACACAATATGGCACATTTAGTATAAATTTAGGTGATCATTTTGTCTGGTTGAATGGCATTTGGTTGAATCTCAAAACACTGAAATCAAATAGCTGAAATTAATTTGATTGTAAACTCATTTTTTTTTTTTCATTAGCATTTAGTAGAAAACATCATACACTGAAAAGTGCCAAAAGAAAATGACTGCCAGGATTTCATTCCCTGTGTGTTTGTGTGTGTGTGTGTGTGTGTGTGGGGGGGGGGGTTCACCTTTCTTTACACTTGTTTGTCCATGAATTTAGTATATTTAAGTAATAGGTTTGTGGGAAGAGGGCAGGGGAACTTCTGTCCCTTTTCAGTCTTTTGAGATTTAGCAAAATGCCATTGTAACAAATAATATAGACCTAATTTTAGATGCACCCTAATTTATAATATTTTTCTAGATATATGTGCCTAGCTTGCATGTTACTGAGTGCTGACACAATAGGTAATATTTTTAATACATGATCTTTGGTTTATCCATGACTATTATAATCCTGGAATGTACATTATATTACTTTATACGATGCTACTATAGTGCATGCCCCAAATTGTATATTTTAGTCTACACTGTAATATGTCACCTTTCAAAACATTAATTTTGCATGGTTAGCTTGCAGTACTCTTAAGAATCAGTCAGAATGATTTGCCCTCGTTAAGTCTCATATGTGAATTACTTTCCAGTGCTGTGTGTAACTTGAGTCTAAAGACAACCTGAAAGAATCTTATGAGGAAGCTCATCTGTAGCTCTTGCACTCCCTGATGTCTTACCTGAAAATAATACATTAGTAGTGGCTGTGGGGGGGATGGGTCTCTCCAGCTCTGCAGCACTGAATGACATAAATCAAGTACCCAGGTGTAAATGGATTGATTTGAGGTGGGCAGCAATGTCAGGAAGGACATAGTACTTAGGGGCCACTAAGAGTTACAATGAGATGAAGAAAATCTAAAATAAATGGCAAACATTGATGTTGTTTGCATTTGAAAAAGATAAAGACAAGGGTATGAAATTTACCCAAGTAGTCACAAATTTGTTTTTGATCCAAAAATATAAGAAATGTCCAGAACTGTTACAAACAATACTTGTAAAGTTTAACTGTAGTCAGGGATACAATGTTATACCTCACTTCTTATGTTGAAATTCTTATATGTTTCTCACTTTATTCAAGCTGCTGAGGTGTGGCTCATAACTCCCAAAAGGCTAGACACCCCTACAATTAAGAATTACTGCAATGCCTAGCAATGCATCATCATTGTTCCAAAGTTTCTAGAAGGGGCAAAGACCACAGAATAATATGACATGTCATATGATAATATGATATATCATATTAGTATGTGTCGCTATGTATTCAGACAGAAACAGTTTAGGACATATGCTTACGGCAGTGAGTTGCTAGTAAGCTTCATCTTTTCTCCATGAGTTCGATTCCCTCCCCTCTCTATTTGCTTATAGTGTGTTTCTGAGCAGAGCCAGACCCAGCACTAGGTGACCCAGGCAGTTGTTTAGGGTCTATGTTGGCTGATAGGGGCCCATGTTGGTTGGGGGGGTTCCTACTATAAAAACAAATAAAAAAATCCTACAAACAAACCCAAGCATTCCATAAATAAAAGAAGCCTAAGAGTTTAACATCCACAAAAACAGCAGGGCTTTAGGACCTGATACTTCTGCAAATATCAGTAAGCCCTAGAAACCTCAGCATTAGGATGATGTCCTAATGTCATCTTAAAAAGAAATCTTTTGGAATTTGTAAGCAGGAGTCAGAGAGGCAAGGAAACAGCTCTTTAGATTAGTTGCTGTTGCCAGTTATGAGATACAAACAGAGCTGCCACACCTACACAGAACATTGCTCTTTCCAGCAAGTGCAATTCATGTGTATGTGAAATGCCCTAGATGGGGTGGCTGTGTCTCCCACATCCCCCCTAACTAAATATACCAACTCCAAGATCACACAACAGTGAGGAAAAGGGAAAATTCCTGATGATGGACAAGCATTTTTCCCCTAGGAAAAAATTCTCTAAAACAAACGTTCAATGGACTGAGGTTTCGACAATTAGTGTTCGACCAATAGCTTTTTCACTGAATGAAGTAGACCCCTAGGAACTATAGACCTGTTGGCTTGACAGCCATTCCCTATTGCATATCACCAGCACATCAATATTTTTTCTATTAATGTAAAATAGGTAATTTCTTCAATGGCAGCAGGCACTAGATTTATAGAAGAAAAAATTAAATGCAAAGTTGTTTACCAGCAGTAACCTCGGCATTAATAATAGTTCTCTTTAATGTGGAATTATTCAGATGACTTTTACTTCTCCAGAGATTGTGCACATTGGGTGGTATCAGTGGATTATAATGACAAGCAGCTTGAGAGGCCTTTTATGTGGTTGAAATGTTTTGAAATGGTTAATTTTGTCATTACTAGTTCTAGTGTTTTACTGCAGTGGTGGCGCTGCGGTAGCATTGTTGCCTCACAGTAAGATGTTGTCCTGTTCGATTCTCAGCTAGAGCGTCTTCTGTGTGAAGACATGCGTGAATGGGCGTACCTTCATTGAAGGTTGTGCATCAGAGCTGGCAACTCAGCACGTAAAAATCTAATGCCAATCATTAGCGGACCGGAGTTCTGCTGTGGCAACCCCTAACCGGGAAAAGCCAAGACACAACAACAACTAGTTCTAATGTTTTGCTTCACCACTTACTGTGAAAATGTTCAAAACTACAAATTTGAAAAGCACACTAACACATGGTGCTGTATTAAACAAGGAATATGATTTAATATAGTCAGGACGGTAACTCAAAGAACACATGTACTTATGCATGATCCTAAAAATGTGTGCAGGGGGGTCATGGCTTGAACATAGCTTAAAGGTACACTTAATCCACCACTGACCAAGTGCATCTTTTATGAACGTTGGTTTAAATACTGTTACAATGAATATGAGTTTCAGGACAGGAGTAGTTTACTATTGTTCCTGCTAAGTCTGTTTTCACTGTGAGACTATATTGTTCTGTTTAGCAAATGGTTATCACGTTTGCACTATACATTTAAAATAAAAGTTTTAAATGAAATCCAAATATCTGTAATCATTGTAGAAGTGGAGGAGAAAATAATATGCACACTGACAGGTTTCAATAGTGTTTATGGTCATTAAGGAGTGACAGACAAGTAATGGAACACTAGAATGGCCGGGTTGGAGGGAGTGAGCTGATCCATCAGCCTGCATAGGGCCTTGTTTGACCATGGTCCAGCTCTTGTTCTGTGCAAGTCACACAAGTCAGTGCCCCTGAAAGGAGGTACTTCTGTCAAGTAGGGGTGCACATTTAACAAATGAAAAATAGGCTAAAGATGGCAGCAATGCATATCTCATTGATGAATTCAGAAAGGAACCATCATGGCTCTCATATCAGTATGGCTGTCACTAAGTTTTTTATGGGAAACTAGTCCACAAGGTGCTATATGTCATATTGTTATGAGTGTTCTTAATCTATTCATTGGGAAATGCCTGGCAGTTTAGTGTAAAGGTTAAAGCTAACAAACTTTATCCTTTTGCCCTGGGTTTGATGTCTCAGACTCCATTTGTTTACTTCATGACTCTGAATATGTCACTTAACCAGAGAATACACCTAGCTAACCAGAAAGTAGATGCACTGGACAAAGGAGACAGAACATCAGGGAAAATGTATAGGAAGAATACAGGATGAATGGGAAAAGGATCATTTACAGCACTGGGAAAGTGGCACTCAGCTCATTTATAGCACTGGGAAAGTGGCACTCAGCTCATTTATAGCACTGGGAAAGTGGCACTCAGCTCATTTATAGCACTGGGAAAGTGGCACTCAGCTCATTTATAGCACTGGCACTCAGCTCATTTATAGCACTGGGAAAGTGGCACTCAGCTCATTTATAGCACTGGGAAAGTGGCACTCAGCTCATTTATAGCACTGGGAAAGTGGCACTCAGCTCATTTATAGCACTGGCACTCAGCTCATTTATAGCACTGGGAAAGTGGCACTCAGCTCATTTATAGCACTGGGAAAGTGGCACTCAGCTCATTTATAGCACTGGGAAAGTGACACTCAGCTCATTTATAGCACTGGGAAAGTGGCACTCAGCTCATTTATAGGACTGGGAAAGTGGCACTCAGCTCATTTATAGCACTGGGAAAGTGACACTCAGCTCATTTATAGCACTGGGAAAGTGGCACTCAGCTCATTTATAGGACTGGGAAAGTGGCACTCAGCTCATTTATAGGACTGGGAAAGTGGCACTCAGCTCATTTATAGCACTGGGAAAGTGGCACTCAGCTCATTTATAGCACTGGCACTCAGCTCATTTATAGCACTGGGAAAGTGGCACTCAGCTCATTTATAGCACTGGAAAAGTGGCACTCAGCTCATTTATAGCACTGGGAAAGGGGCACTCAGCTCATTTATAGCACTGGGAAAGTGGCACTCAGCTCATTTATAGCACTGGGAAAGTGACACTCAGCTCATTTATAGCACTGGGAAAGTGACACTCAGCTCATTTATAGCACTGGGAAAGTGGCACTCAGCTCATTTATAGCACTGGGAAAGTGACACTCAGCTCATTTATAGCACTGGGAAAGTGGCACTCAGCTCATTTATAGCACTGGGAAAGTGGCACTCAGCTCATTTATAGCACTGGGAAAGTGGCACTCAGCTCATTTATAGCACTGGGAAAGTGGCACTCAGCTCATTTATAGCACTGGGAAAGTGGCACTCAGCTCATTTACAGCACTGGGAAAGTGGCACTCAGCTCATTTATAGCACTGGGAAAGTGGCACTCAGCTCATTTATAGCACTGGGAAAGTGGCACTCAGCTCATTTATAGCACTGGGAAAGTGGCACTCAGCTCATTTATAGCACTGGGAAAGTGGCACTCAGCTCATTTATAGCACTGGGAAAGTGGCACTCAGCTCATTTATAGCACTGGGAAAGTGACACTCAGCTCATTTATAGCACTGGGAAAGTGGCACTCAGCTCATTTATAGCACTGGGAAAGTGGCACTCAGCTCATTTATAGCACTGGGAAAGTGACACTCAGCTCATTTATAGCACTGGGAAAGTGGCACTCAGCTCATTTATAGCACTGGCACTCAGCTCATTTATAGCACTGGGAAAGTGGCACTCAGCTCATTTATAGCACTGGGAAAGTGGCACTCAGCTCATTTATAGCACTGGGAAAGTGGCACTCAGCTCATTTATAGCACTGGGAAAGTGGCACTCAGCTCATTTATAGCACTGGGAAAGTGACACTCAGCTCATTTATAGCACTGGGAAAGTGGCACTCAGCTCATTTATAGCACTGGGAAAGTGGCACTCAGCTCATTTATAGCACTGGGAAAGTGGCACTCAACTCATTTATAGCACTGGGAAAGTGGCACTCAGCTCATTTATAGCACTGGGAAAGTGACACTCAGCTCATTTATAGCACTGGGAAAGTGGCACTCAGCTCATTTATAGCACTGGGAAAGTGGCACTCAGCTCATTTACAGCACTGGGAAAGTGGCACTCAGCTCATTTATAGCACTGGGAAAGTGGCACTCAGCTCATTTATAGCACTGGGAAAGTGGCACTCAGCTCATTTATAGCACTGGGAAAGTGGCACTCAGCTCATTTATAGCACTGGGAAAGTGGCACTCAGCTCATTTATAGCACTGGGAAAGTGGCACTCAGCTCATTTATAGCACTGGGAAAGTGGCACTCAGCTCATTTATAGCACTGGGAAAGTGGCACTCAGCTCATTTATAGCACTGGGAAAGTGGCACTCAGCTCATTTATAGCACTGGCACTCAGCTCATTTATAGCACTGGGAAAGTGGCACTCAGCTCATTTATAGCACTGGGAAAGTGGCACTCAGCTCATTTATAGCACTGGGAAAGTGACACTCAGCTCATTTATAGCACTGGGAAAGTGGCACTCAGCTCATTTATAGGACTGGGAAAGTGGCACTCAGCTCATTTATAGCACTGGGAAAGTGACACTCAGCTCATTTATAGCACTGGGAAAGTGGCACTCAGCTCATTTATAGGACTGGGAAAGTGGCACTCAACTCATTTATAGGACTGGGAAAGTGGAACTCAGCTCATTTATAGCACTGGGAAAGTGGCACTCAGCTCATTTATAGCACTGGCACTCAGCTCATTTATAGCACTGGGAAAGTGGCACTCAGCTCATTTATAGCACTGGGAAAGTGGCACTCAGCTCATTTATAGCACTGGGAAAGTGGCACTCAGCTCATTTATAGCACTGGGAAAGTGGCACTCAGCTCATTTATAGCACTGGGAAAGTGGCACTCAGCTCATTTATAGCACTGGGAAAGTGGCACTCAGCTCATTTATAGCACTGGGAAAGTGGCACTCAGCTCATTTATAGCACTGGGAAAGTGGCACTCAGCTCATTTATAGCACTGGGAAAGTGGCACTCAGCTCATTTATAGCACTGGGAAAGTGGCACTCAGCTCATTTATAGCACTGGGAAAGTGGCACTCAGCTCATTTATAGCACTGGGAAAGTGGCACTCAGCTCATTTATAGCACTGGGAAAGTGGCACTCAGCTCATTTATAGCACTGGGAAAGTGGCACTCAGCTCATTTATAGCACTGGGAAAGTGGCACTCAGCTCATTTATAGCACTGGGAAAGTGGCACTCAGCTCATTTATAGCACTGGGAAAGTGGCACTCAGCTCATTTATAGCACTGGGAAAGTGGCACTCAGCTCATTTATAGCACTGGGAAAGTGGCACTCAGCTCATTTATAGCACTGGGAAAGTGGCACTCAGCTCATTTATAGCACTGGGAAAGTGGCACTCAGCTCATTTATAGCACTGGGAAAGTGGCACTCAGCTCATTTATAGCACTGGGAAAGTGGCACTCAGCTCATTTATAGCACTGGGAAAGTGGCACTCAGCTCATTTATAGCACTGGGAAAGTGGCACTCAGCTCATTTATAGCACTGGGAAAGTGGCACTCAGCTCATTTATAGCACTGGGAAAGTGGCACTCAGCTCATTTATAGCACTGGGAAAGTGGCACTCAGCTCATTTATAGCACTGGGAAAGTGGCACTCAGCTCATTTATAGCACTGGGAAAGTGGCACTCAGCTCATTTATAGCACTGGGAAAGTGGCACTCAGCTCATTTATAGCACTGGGAAAGTGGCACTCAGCTCATTTATAGCACTGGGAAAGTGGCACTCAGCTCATTTATAGCACTGGGAAAGTGGCACTCAGCTCATTTATAGCACTGGGAAAGTGGCACTCAGCTCATTTATAGCACTGGGAAAGTGGCACTCAGCTCATTTATAGCACTGGGAAAGTGGCACTCAGCTCATTTATAGCACTGGGAAAGTGGCACTCAGCTCATTTATAGCACTGGGAAAGTGACACTCAGCTCATTTATAGCACTGGCACTCAGCTCATTTATAGCACTAGGAAAGTGGCACTCAGCTCATTTATAGCACTGGGAAAGTGGCACTCAGCTCATTTATAGCACTGGGAAAGTGGCACTCAGCTCATTTATAGCACTGGGAAAGTGACACTCAGCTCATTTATAGCACTGGGAAAGTGGCACTCAGCTCATTTATAGCACTGGGAAAGTGGCACTCAGCTCATTTATAGCACTGGGAAAGTGGCACTCAGCTCATTTATAGCACTGGGAAAGTGGCACTCAGCTCATTTATAGCACTGGGAAAGTGGCACTCAGCTCATTTATAGCACTGGGAAAGTGGCACTCAGCTCATTTATAGCACTGGGAAAGTGGCACTCAGCTCATTTACAGCACTGGGAAAGTGGCACTCAGCTCATTTACAGCACTGGGAAAGTGGCACTCAGCTCATTTACAGCACTGGGAAAGTGGCACTCAGCTCATTTACAGCACTGGGAAAGTGGCACTCAGCTCATTTATAGCACTGGGAAAGTGGCACTCAGCTCATTTATAGCACTGGGAAAGTGGCACTCAGCTCATTTATAGCACTGGGAAAGTGGCACTCAGCTCATTTATAGCACTGGGAAAGTGGCACTCAGCTCATTTATAGCACTGGGAAAGTGGCACTCAGCTCATTTATAGCACTGGGAAAGTGGCACTCAGCTCATTTATAGCACTGGGAAAGTGGCACTCAGCTCATTTACAGCACTGGGAAAGTGGCACTCAGCTCATTTATAGCACTGGGAAAGTGGCACTCAGCTCATTTATAGCACTGGGAAAGTGACACTCAGCTCATTTATAGCACTGGGAAAGTGGCACTCAGCTCATTTATAGGACTGGGAAAGTGGCACTCAGCTCATTTATAGCACTGGGAAAGTGACACTCAGCTCATTTATAGCACTGGGAAAGTGGCACTCAGCTCATTTATAGCACTGGCACTCAGCTCATTTATAGCACTGGGAAAGTGGCACTCAGCTCATTTATAGCACTGGGAAAGTGGCACTCAGCTCATTTATAGCACTGGGAAAGTGGCACTCAGCTCATTTATAGCACTGGGAAAGTGGCACTCAGCTCATTTATAGCACTGGGAAAGTGACACTCAGCTCATTTATAGCACTGGGAAAGTGGCACTCAGCTCATTTATAGCACTGGGAAAGTGGCACTCAGCTCATTTATAGCACTGGGAAAGTGGCACTCAGCTCATTTATAGCACTGGGAAAGTGGCACTCAGCTCATTTATAGCACTGGGAAAGTGACACTCAGCTCATTTATAGCACTGGGAAAGTGGCACTCAGCTCATTTATAGCACTGGGAAAGTGGCACTCAGCTCATTTACAGCACTGGGAAAGTGGCACTCAGCTCATTTATAGCACTGGGAAAGTGGCACTCAGCTCATTTATAGCACTGGGAAAGTGACACTCAGCTCATTTATAGCACTGGGAAAGTGGCACTCAGCTCAGGCGATGATAATGACTGACGGTAATGATAGTGAAAGGCGATGCAATAACTAGCAGTAAGGGTATGGCCAGGAATTGAAGGAGGTAAAGGCTAATGTGGGGATAGAGAAGAGGGTTGCAGGAAATGGAGGTTAAGGCACTAAGGGATTGATAATTTAAACAATGGAATAGAAGAGACCAGACAAAAATGAAACCAAGACTTAGTATGACATGGAGGGAGGTGACTAAGGTGGTCATCATGTGGGTACAGGAGAACATATGCTGCGATGTATAAGTAATCTGTCAAAGAAGAATGTGAAGGTGGTAGCAGGAGGGCTGCAGAGATGTCAGAGAGATGCCAAGGTAGGGGCTGGAGGTAAAATTATCAGAAATTTAAATTTTGGCACTAGCCAGCCATCTAAGAACTCAGGCTAGTAGTGAGTGTAATGATGGGCTACAGCAGTGGACAAGAGAGAAAAGCTCATGACTGGTGGATGAGAGAAGATCTAGCCAGGCACAGGCTCCATCTGTATCTCAAACATTGAGTAGTGATCAGAGCTAGGATAGAACACTGCTTATAATAACTGCACATTTAAACCAAGGTAGAAAATAGGTGAGGGTGGCACAGAAGGAGATGAGAAGCAGGTGTTCAAGCAATAAACATAAAGGGAAAAAAGATACAGTACACAGGAGATAAAGAAGCAAGAGTCATTTGGAACATGGCTGCTTAGTGTTAATAAGCAATGCAAGCTGTATGAGTAAGAAGACCGGGGAATAAATAGCAGTGATGCAGGAGAAGGAGGAAAACATTTCTGGAATCATGGAAACACAGACAGCTGGGAATGAGACACTGAGGTACCTGGTCCTAGGTTGTTCAGAAATTACTAGGGTGGAAGATATGTAGGTAGATAAGCAATGTACATAATAGAATATATTAGATGTGAGGTCAGAGATGAGGAAGGGAAGGAATATCTACCCAAGAAGTGAAAAGGGAAGTAAGTCTCATTAGAACCTATCCAAGCAGTGTCTCAGTTAAGGTTCAGGATGGGAGAGAGTGTGCTGGCAGATCATTACAGGGTATCATGCACACAGATATGAAGAGAGAGGAGACAATAAAGGAATGGGATTAAAGGAAGATACAATATTCCTTACAAACCATTGCAGACAGCATTAGGGATTTATTTATTTTCCAAATTTATTTATATTTGCTTGTTTGTTTACTAGGGTAGAGCACTGACCACACCAGACCAATTTCAGAAACAGACCTGGTGAATTTAGGAACAAGATCAGGAGAAAAACAATGATAACAATACGATCAGTTTTCAGTTAATGTCTGTGTACACCAACAAATCAAATCAATCATGAGAGAAAAACAGACTGCAAGTAAAAGCTATGCACAATATATGCAATGCTTAATACATCAGCTTCTAACTGCTGTTAGGAAATACCCTTAACAGCATTTGTTTAAGTTAGCCAAAAGAGGGGTATGAGAAACAGAACATGAAAGTACTTTATAAAGTAAAAACAGTATGAGGGTGAGGTTAGGTAATGTAGCACAAGCTAAAATATGTGCATTTATTTGTTTGAGCAAACACATTTTAAAATGGGATCTGAATTTAGTGCAGGTGTGTGTTTTTTAAGTTGGGAGGGATCACTTGTCATAGCTTAGAGGACAGAAATGAAAAACTGCAGTTAGTAGTATATTGCAGCTTTGTTTTAGGTGTGTAGTATGGGGCCTGCTTGGGTATATTTTCTGAGGTTGAAGGAGGGAATTGTAGGGTTGTAAAAATGTCTAGATACAAAAGTTTATATTAGAGTGATTGGAGCTCTTTGTTTAATAGGAAACTAGTTAGCCTTCCTGATTGTGTGGTACTGATGTTCTGCCCCTGGAGAGCTAGTGATGAACCAATGGATTACTTTGTTGGAAATTAACTGGAAGGATTTGCTGTTCTTATTAGATGCTCTAGCTATTAAAAGAAGGACATGTTCCAGTTAGGCAAAACAGATACCCTTACCTGTGATGGATCTTGCAGGAAGGGAAAGGCACTAAGAGATCTTTCAGGCCTGAAAAAGTAGCTAGTTGAGTTTTGTTCTGGTCTTCTTAGTGTGAAGTTGGAAGCTCATGGTTTGATCAAGCCAAATACCTGCAGATGTCAATGATGCAGAAGTTTCAAGTTGAAGATCGTTTTGATGTCTACATAATGGGGCATTCTTGACAGGTTTAGATAGATACTAAAAATCATGGATTTTTCTTTAGTACATTTAAGAAGTATTTTCTTAATTTTATGCCACCTGGTAAGTGTAGGAAGGTGACTTTGGAGCTGTCTCTGTGTGTCATTGTGGGATGAGTTGGACATAACTGTGACTGAGTCATCTGCATATAAAATTAGAGGGATGATGGGGTAGGATAAGTGTCAGTTTATTAATGAAGAAAGAGAAAAGTAGCGGAGCAAGGATGGGCTATTATGGAATACCTCACTGGAGAGGGGCATATGTAGAAACAAAATATTAAATCTTTATTAGACTAGTTAGGAACTCTTGGAACCAAACTGTGCCCTGAGGACAAATTCCAATTCATCCCACTGTCTGATAAATAAAAAGAGCTCCTGTTACATTAGCTTCATCCATATTAAGCGATAGCTTATCAGTTAAGACCCACATGACTGTCACAAAGCTGCAACCCAATAACAATCCATGTTGCTTTACTGAAAGAAGCTGATCTTGTTGGAAACGGAAAGCTAATTGCGTATGATTTTTCAAGTATTTTACTGAGAGTAGGTAAGATAGAGATGGGGCAGAAATGAGAAGCATGAGCAGGCATTGGCTGCTTTAGTAAACCTTTAACTAAAGTGGTTTTCAAGATACTGCCATCCTGTTTGCTGTAATGCAGAGACTGAAGATGTGGAGTAGAGAGACAATGATGTCTTCTCTACAGTAGAATAAGAACCAGGAACTTAGATTTTAATGCCAGTCAAGGCATCCAGTGGAATTTCATTACAGGAGTTCAATGTCTTTAGACTTGATTTTTATGATGAGGGAGGTGGCTGGGTAGTGGGGAGGTGAGAGGACTGCGGGGAGTAAAGAAACATTATCAACTCATGAAGGAAGTCAGAGGCAGAGCTAGAAAGGTGGACTTTAGTAAATTAACAGCTGTCAGGGTAGTGTTAGTGTTTGAGGTTTTATGGTTAGTAAGAAGGTTAATTTCATGAAAAAAGGTTGTTAGTTAATAAGAACATTGGAAGCAAGAAAGGGAGTAAATCAGAATTGTGTCTTCATATAGCCTATTTGGAAAGGTTCCAAAGTAAATTGTTTTCATGAAGTCTTAAAGATGGCAGAGGTCTTGTACCTTGTAGGATTTAGCCAATTAGAGGCTATTAGACTATTATTCGACTGTTAAAGAAAGAATAGAATTCCAGATGCAGTCCAAATCAGATCAGAGGGTGGTCGCAGGTGACCAGCTGAAAACACTCTTAGCCATTAGTGGTCAAAGTTCTGTATGGTTTACAGCTGGGGGATTATTTAAAATAAAAGCCAAAAATAATTTTGTGGCATTTTTAGAGGACTGGATTAGAGAACTTTAACAGGGAGAAGTGTGAAGATTTTTGATAAATAAATTAAAGAGAAGGGGACCAAGAATGGAGCCTTGGGGAATGACAGTGTTGTCAGGTATAATGGGAGGATGCCTTGCTATCTAACGGATTGCTGCCTATTAGCTAGGTAACTGGAGAACCATGCAAGAGTGGGAAATGAAAGGCCAAGGATGGATAGCAGATGTAAGAGTTTGGGGTGGGAGACAGTGTCAAAGGTTTTGGATAGATCAAGAAAAAGTGAACAAACCAGTTTGCCTGAGTCCCTAGCTTTGTTGACACTATCTGTAAAGGATAATATGGCAGAGGATCTGCTATGGCCTGGTCAAAAACATGTTGTGTAGAGGTAAGAAGTTGGTTTTGAAGGAGATGATTAAGGGCTTGTTTATGTACACAGTTTTCAAGAAGCATAGAGAGAAGGGACAGAATGGCAATAGGGATGAAAATGTGACATGTCAGTAGAGTTACCACCTTTATATAGTGGGGTAACATATAACTTTTTCCATAAGCTTTAGACATAAGATTCTTGAATGGCTCTATTAATAAGAATACGGATACGGTAGGCTATGGCTTCTGCTGCAAGTCTAAGGTATTTAGCTGGAAGTTGATCTGCAGAAGTAGAGCAGGGTTTTAGCTTGAATAAGAGTTTTTTGATAAAGAGGGTAGAAACAGGATTGAGGGAAAAAAGTGGAGAGCTCTCTGAGATTTTGTGATTGGACAATGATGGAATTTAAGAAGATTGTGAGTTGTTAGTGGTACTTGGAGTAGAAGATGGTTTAGGAAAGGGTTCAGAAGAGAAATCAGAGGAATTTGAAGGTGATTTGCATAGTTTGCAATTAGATTAGCAACACTTTCCATAAAATGGGTATTAAACATGCTTGCTATTTAGAGAGGAGTTGATTCTTGGGAGGGACTGCGGTGTTTTGGAGATCCTGGGTTAAGAAATTAGTTAATAGATGACCAGAATGCTTTGAAGGAATATATAGAATTTCTTTTTGTCTTGCATTATTTGTTTTTAACCTGTTTTTTAAGTTGTCTGTAAAGTTGTTAGCTTTATTAATTTTATGCTTTTGCCAATCTCTCCATGTTCAGTCTTTCTCAGCCATGAGTTGTCTACTTAGTTTTGATAGCCAAGGGGATGGTTAGATTTGATTATTTTAGTACAGACAGGAGCTAGACTATTAAGAGTGTTTAAGAATGTTTCATTGAACTAAACAACTGCTTCATCTGTTTTTAGTGGGGACCAGTTGATGGCCTTTAATGTGTCAATGAATACATATTGGTCAAATTGATAGAGATTAAAGACTGTTTTATAGATATGTTCTCTGATTATGAGGGGTGCTGTTCTATAGGCATAGGCTAGAAGGTGATAACTTGGGGTATCTAGGTATGTGACCCCTTTTGTGAATTTGCTTGGATCAGATTTTAGAATCCAGTCCAGAGTGGATCCTTGGCTATTTGCTTTATTATTTCTTGTAGGAGTCATGATGAGTTGTGTGAAAATGAATAACTGAAGGCTATGGGTGGGGAAGTCTGTGGTTAAGTTTTGCCAGATTATATTAACGTTACATAGTATTATGGTTTCATTAGTAATTGTATTAGTTAGCCAGAACAGTATATCTTCAAGTTTAGGGATATTATTATCTAGAAGAATATCAATTACAACAATACGCAGATGTTTTGTCTTACTCATTTTTACGAAGGTAATAAGACATTCTGCTTTTGGAAAATTTAGGCAGAAGGTTGGAGTATTCTGTGAGAGTGCAGGAATTTGAGTGGAGTAAAGCTATACTATGAGCTTTATCTGAAGTCTTTCTAATATGATAACACTATATCCATTGGGAAGAAATACAGTGTCCTTTATAGGAGGTTTGAGCTGGGTTTCAGTGACAGCTAATAAATATGGGCTATAGAGGAAAATCCAGGCATGAAAATCTGTTATTTTATTATGTATTCTATGAAAGTTAATTGCTGCAAGGTTTAGAGATTTTGAGGGGGCTGAGCAGACTGAAGATAGGGCAGGACCTTGGTTAGGGTAGATATCACCATACTGGGAGATTTTGGAAGTAAGAAAATTGTGTATAATGTAATATTTGTTTGGAGAAATTTTAATTTTATATTGTTGTGTGAAATGCCTTTATATGACATTATCAGTTTAGTGCAGAGGCAAGGGTGAATATTGCATAGAGTGGGGAGATACCTTGATACCTGTTAAGAGAATTAATGTTATCAGTAATGGAAGTGACACTTGTTTTGCAAGTTTTTATTATTGCAGAATATAAGGATGTAAGGTGGGTTAGGAGAAGGAGAGTTATGTTAAGAATGGAAGAAAGTATCCTGGCTGCTCCGAGATGATGTGGAAGGAATAGTATTGGAAGGATAGAAATTTGAGAAGAGGGGGAGTGTACTGGGAAGAAGTGTAATGGATGATCTGTCAATAAGGATGGAGTTAAGTAAAGTATAAATGTAGCTGTAGTGGGGGGTGGGTGGGAATTGGGGGTAGGGGAATGGAGTGGAGTGAGCCCAAGCATAGCAAAAGCAAAGGGAGTGGGGCCCACATACCAAAGGAATAGAAATTATATAGAAATAATCAGTCAGGTGGGGTTAACTAGTGTATTGGAGTAATACTGATGTCTGCTAAACTCAATGCAGTAAGCTGAAGGTATAGGGAAAAAAGAAAAGAGTGAAAGAATATAGATAGCAAAATTGAGAGAAGAAAATTATAGAATTACAGCTTCACCTATTAAAGTATTGATCACCTAATCCCAAATACTGGCGCTATATTACATGGACAGTTTAGGAGGGTCTGATGGGGTGCAGAGATAAAAGTAAGGATGGTAGTAGTTCATGGGCATAGAAGTAGATAGTGTATCAGGCAGTAGAGCCCATGCAGTGACAGATGAGTAAATTAAGTTGAAAAGAAAGCAAAAAATATTGCTTCAATAAAAGAGGTTGTGGTATATAGAGGGTGGTGAGGGACAGTATATAGAGAGGATGGAGATAATTGGGTGACGGGTGGAGCCGCATCCTCTGTCAGGGTGATATCTAAAATAAAGTTCACATTAAAATAAAGTACTAAATTTTGCTTATGCACACACAAGAGTAAAGTCGAAAAATCAAAATGCACAACAGCAGTCTTAGAATTGCTTGCAAGTATTGTTAGATATGGATCTACATACACACCTAAACCAGAAACAAAAGAAGTGACCTTCCTTGCTAAGCTCAGCTTTACTGAGAATATGTTTCCCTTGGTTAGCTAATCAGGAGCTGAATGGAGTAACTGAGGCCATTGAGAGGGCAGTTTCTTAAAGGGGCAGAGTGTACTCCTCGGCAAGAAGAAAAAAAATAGTTGACCCTCCTAGCCGAGCTGAGGTTGGAGGTCTAGGGACAAGGGTTTGAGGATTAGGCAAAAAAGATAATACTAATCTATTTCACAGGAAGGTGAGGTTAGCAGATAGAGCAAGGGATAGTGCACAGCTGGAAAGGGGGGAATTGAAAAGACGGTGGAAGCACAGTACATGTCGGCTAACAGAGAGGCAACAACGATGGTGATTTTTAGCAACAGCACATGTTGAAAAGTACTTAACACAAAGAATCAGGAAGAAAAACAAAGGCTTTTCAGGTACATAATGGAAGAAAGGGGCACACTAGGCCAGCATGTACAAAGACAAAGGGGATATCAAGGAAGAATGGAAAAATAAAAGTATTGAATTTGTGTCTTGCTTCAGTCTTCATGAAAAAATGCAAGGTGGGGATGCTGTGCTTGGAGGGAAAATGAGTAGAGTGGAATAGTGGTGTCCAGACACCAAGAACATATACCTGTTTAGTGCACAAATGCCTGTGGAGTGCTGGGCAGCAAGATGGATACCTTTGACAATGTGGAGGCAGAAAAATTAACTAAACATTTACAATATGTTTTTAGAAAGGGGATATTGTCATGATTTTTGACACCTATCCATGATGAAGTTTTGAGAGGTTGAGGAATTAAATTCTTACCTTTACTAGGGTCTTCCTTGGCTAATGAGACCAGTACCCTTAATTCCAATTACATCTCAGAAAAAAATACTGAATTTTCTATTTCATTTCTGGTAAAATCTAATTCACATTTTAAGTCTTTCAAGGATATCGTGGTCAGAAATTGGAACATTTTAAAGGCAGATAAAACAGTTTTCAGTACACTTGGGAAAGCACAATTGTTTATAAAACAGGGAGAAATGTGAAAAATCTTTTTGAAAGTGTGAGTTTCTTTTTCCAAGAACTTTTATGGGCACATGCAAATGTTGTGCCTGTACTCAGTGTTCCTACAGTCTGTAACAGGAATCTATTACCCTGGATAATTATTGTAATTCCAAAATCAAGTTGGTTTATGGTAATTGTCTCACAAGGGGTGTGGTACACATTGCTTGCTGCATCTCTTGTCCCTGCTAATACATTGGGAAAATGGAAAGGCAACTTAAGAAAAGAATATATGAACATATTTATGATTTGGTAAGACAGAATAAAGTCAGTTTCCTTTACAAACATTCCACTTCTTATCCAAGTTTTTGCAATTTCCCTTTTGGTAGCTTGGAAATCATTCCAAGGAGTGAACGTGGGAGCCCTTGGGAATTAATATTAGAACAAACGGAATTATTTTGGCAGATCAAACTTAATGCATTGGTTCACCCAGGTATTAATGAATATATTTCCATCATCCCTGCCCTGAAACTTAAGCTTCTGAAGCTTTAGATTACTAGAACATTTGTTTATTTATTATCTTTTCATGTTCCAAGTTTTTAGTATATTTTACAATATTTTTCTATGTTAATTTGAGCTACTATCTTTTAATATGATGTAATTGGTTTACTATTGAAATCTGGAAAATACAATGCTCGACCAATGAAAATGCTGAGCCGAAATGTGGAAATACGTACCATTGAAAAGGCAAAATCTCAAATTGCATTACTCATCCACTGCAATTTGATGTATTCAACATAGCATTAGGTGACATCAGTCACCCAAGTTATGTACCATAAGTTACCATTAGACTATGAAATCAATGCCACATGGATTTTATTATTTTACAGGGGGCAAGCCCCCCCTGTGCCCCCGCAACCCCTGCAAATAATATAAACTAACTCCGAGATCTCACTACGGAGTGGAAATAGGTAAATTCCCTGTACTTCACTGTACCATGATCTCCACTCACAATACCAAACTCAGACTACTGAATTACAGTGCACATTTGGTATTGTGTATTTATTGTAGTCTGGTTCTGCACTGTGACTCTTTGACAAGTGCCTTTCGAACACATGCTGTTCAATCACCAGCACTACAGGATTTCAATAGTAAACCATGTAATCTGTATGTGTATCATTGTTAAATAAAAACAAAGATAACAACACAGGAGGCTCAGATGCAAAAGTTTACTAGTGTACACCAGGAGGCAAAAAACCATACAAGTACAGAGTTTTGTCTGACATGATGCAGGAAGTACAGAATATTTTATAGTATTTTCATTCAGGTTTTGCCCACCTTACTGACGTGGTTAGTCACAGGGCATTTACATCACTTTTACTAACAGTATTCTATTCATAAGGATTGCTGATGTTATATTTTTTAAAAAAACTTTCCCTTGGGAATAATACAGCCTTGCAAAGCACCTGGTCAGCTATAATGTCTTTCTGTAAATGTTACTCCTTCAAGGTTTCAGGCCTGCTCGAATACAATAGTTGGTTCAGTCTTGTAATACACTTCTTTGTTCTTCTTGCAACATTTTCTCAGCAGCTGTGTCTTATCTTGGTAACATTCACAAGGCCAATTGTCCCAGAGGAAGGAGAGGAAGATTTTCAATGCTTTATACATTTAATTTCCTGACCCAGCAGATAATCATTAGTGAAAAACATAAGCTTGCTGAGCTGGCTACTGCCAGGGTCAGAGTTCAAATACACTGCAGTTCCAAAGCTTCAAGCAATTACATGTAAAATCATTCTTATTGCCATATTGTAAATAGAATAAAATGCATTATATACTATTTGCTTTTAAACTAGCACTTTATATATGTTCAAATACATATTTTTCTAACAATCATGATGTATGTTGATTTGTCTTTTTTTGATTTGTGATTCTTTTAGCATTTTCTGATCATTATTTATGTAAATGTATACACGTTTCTATTGGTTATCATCAAGTCACATGATGCTCACTTGTCTATTTTAAACTTTTGTTTTCATGAATTTTCTTTTTCTAAAGAAGTCCCAATAGTTTTTCAGGGATGAAAGCACTTAAACAGCTGTTATGGACTGAATTAACTCATTCTTTGAGATTGTGTCATCATTCAGTGTGCTTTCTGCTTATTATATCATAGGAAGAAGGAGTTTGTGAATTCTTTCATTCATCATACACACCCTATCGCACTACATGAGCTTTTTCTTCTGATCTTTTTAAACACAATCCAGGCCACGTAAGCAAAAAGTAAATACTGCATATATAGTTGCATACACAGACATATATCTCTCTAGGTGTTTATATCTATCTATCTGTCTAGCTATCTATCCATCTATCTTTTTTATCTATCTATCTTTCTATCTGCCTATCTGCCTCTCTAGCTCTATATATATGTAATGCACACACATGCACATACATGTATGTAGATATCGATAGATGTAATTATAACCTATATATATTCCCTACATGTAACTCACAGCCAGTTCTTTGGGTTTTAATTGCTCAAACACAACTTGTCAAGTGTACTTTCTCTGTAGGTGGTATTGACTTGTAGGCACTGTGGGAGTTTGTGCTATATCAGATCAGGAGTTACTCCTTTTTACATTGTTCGGTGACAATGGCTTTAGAATATTTTTAGTATGAGGGTGTAGAAGACTATCCCTGTAAGGAAGTGCAAAGAGGTTTAAAGGTTTGTAGGTTCATAGGTGTGTACTAGGCTAATGGCTCTGGGGCCTTTACAAGCCTAGCCCATAGGATTACCCTGGCATTGTGCCACCTGACCTTAGTTCCTAGTGCCTCTGTCGATTAGAGCCACTGGAGTGATCCCGGGGTGAATTTTCTATTTCCCATCCACTCATCAAGATTTCTCTTGAAGAGGGCCAGCAAGGTGCTCTGCTTGACATGTATGGGAAGTCTATTCCAGAGCATTGGTAGTCTCTGGATTATGAACCTGTTCCTCCAGCATGTTCTGTTGATTGTAGTATCCATCCAGAAGGAAAAAAAACAGTCAAATTGTATATATCAGCAGCAGATGAACTGAATTTTTGATCACTTATAGATCAAGCAATCAGATTTCAAACAAATCTATACTTAGATGCAACATTAATATAAGAAAAAAAAGGTGGAGGCATAGCTATATAAATCTAATCTCCAAATCACTCTCTACACAATGAACTCTCATACACTAGAAAGAAAAATCAAAATTATCTATTTAAACTAAGCATCAACAATAAAAATCATCTTTTTCTCATTTATGTTACCTTCCCCCCTATATACTATCATATCCCTAGAAAACTTACTTAGTTCTAGCTAGCCACCAACTCCAGGAAACCATAATACTTGGTGACTTCACATTGACTGGGATGACCTGTCCTCCCAACCCCCCAACAAAATCTTTATAATTTCTCTCAATCAATTATTATTAACACTAGAACTAGAATCCAACCAAACCCAAAAAACAAAAGAAAACTGGATCCTACTAATAAAAATACCTAAACAACTACTCACGGAACTCTTCCTGACAATATCCTGACATTATTAGTATATACATATGTTATAAAGCACACATAAAACCCACCCACCCATACTAATAATAAAGTTAAGAAAAAAACAAAAAGCAAATCTTTTAAGTTTAATTATTTAAGAACTGAAAGCAAGCATGTGACTGGTCTCCATTGACTACCCTTGAACTAAAGCAGCAGAAGGCCTTTAATACTTTAACTACCACCTTTCTACACCTTATCATTCCTATCTACTCTACTAGGATAAGGACCAAATCCCCCCAAAAATCAACCCTGTGGCTTACTAAAAAAACTAAAAATAAAATAATAAATGAAATGGAGAACTACCAAATGGAGAACTACCAAATGTCTTTAAGATCACCTACTATTAAGAGAAAAGAAATGATAAAGCAGATAAAAATATTTTACTAATTAAAAACAAACACAAACTATTCCAGCATTCTCTTCTATTCAGGTATTAACAAAAAAAAAAAACCAAACAGGACATACAAACTAACTCCTATCCTTCAGCTTTAATCTATCCCTTCAGGCTTTAATCTCAATAACTTTTTCTTTACCCAGACTGAAAGCCATTCAAACCCTATTGAATCTCTCTTCCTTCCCTACCTAATACCTACCCTTCTACTCTTACCTCCCTACCTAATACATCTAACCAGTCCCTACATTCTACTTCTATATTCTCACCTTGCTTAAAATCTTAACTCCTTCTAAATTCCTCTGAAAAACAATACCCTTACCCCACCCACAAAAGCTATTGATAGAATACCTACAAATTCTATAAGTATTATTTACCTACCCCATAAAATCTCCACCCCCAAACTATGGAAAATATGGAAAATACCCACCATATGGAAAATATCTCATATAATACCTCTCAAACTTCCATTACTTTAACTCCTAAGCTCTCAAGCCTTAAAAAGAATTCTTATAAACCTTCTTTAAAAAAAATTCTAAAAAAAAAACTTCAAACAAATTCTCAAACCAACTTTAGACCTTCTTTAGATTCTATAACTACTAAACTTTTCCTCCTTCCATCTCACTCTTTTTGCTCAAAATAAATCCTCTCATCTTTCTTCTTTCTTGAATATCTCAAAACTTCACATACATCTTGACCATACATCACTCTTATTCATCTATTCTCACTTTACTCAATCACTCACTTGGTATTAGCTTGATCCAATGGTTCTCATAAGGTTAGCAACAAACCTCACAACCAGTGCTCCAAACTCAGGAAAACATTTCCCACTAGCAAACACTAGTTCCACAAGGATCAATCCTAGGCCCACCAATATTCTTTATTTATCAATGACCTTATTTATTGAATATAAATCCTGCCATCTGCATCACTTCTTTGTGATGACAATAATGTTTCCTCTGCTGCTAATAATGCTTCATGTTTCCCACCATCAATCCTTTCCAAACATAATTCCCTCCAAAAAATGAAAATGGTTTCCTCCTCCTTAATACAAAACAAATCCCTTTCTTTTACCTAAAAAACAAAACAAACAAATCAACAATTCACTATCCTATCTGCTAAACTTAATCTCTTAGGTACGCTCTAACCAATCAACTACACCATTTAACAATTGAATTCTATCTAAATTTAATTTTGTAATTTATCAATAACATTAAACATTTTAACAAAATTCTGCATACCATACTTAATTTTACCCCTTGCCTCCACCCATCTGTTAAAAAACTATGCCAAAACACCCCCTCTTCTCCAATTCTTTCTATGCCTCTTATATACAAACTTGTATATAACAACATCACCAAACTTTATCATACCCCTTTTTAAACTATGCCCTGTATATTACTAGAAACTCACCTGCTATAAACCACCTTAAACCCAACACTATTATAACTTTAAGCAACTAATTACCACTACCCTTTTTACAACACTTACGCATTTCACTAGAGAAACCTTTTCCAGATTAGCTAACAACAATTATGCTACAATCAGCTAACCAAAAATATATCACCTAATAAAATAAAGCTCACAACTCATTAGCCTTAATAAAAACCTCGAAAAAATAATTTAAAACTACAAGCAGAAAACTTAAAAATAATCTCAACATCCTTGAATCAACTACATTTAAAAATAGCAAACCTAAACTTTTCATCTATGTCCAATCACTAATCAATCAACTACAAATTCCAATCCTAAACCCAAACTGACAATTCTTCAAAATCCTCTTCTAAATTAACTTACTATTTTTCCCCTTATCTTTTTCTAACTTACTTAATTTTTACTGAAATTATTCTTTGTTTTACTTTTATTGTTTTTTTTTTTTTTTTTTCTTCTTCTTTTTGCTTTTTGTTTTTGTATTTTATGTTAACTTTAAACTTCTTTTCTGTTTATTTCTATCTTTTTTTTATAATTTTTATATTTTTGTTTTTAAATTCATACAAATGTATTTTTGTTTTTGGATTGTATATTTTTTATTATGATTTATTGTGTCTTTATTGTTTTTATTGTTAATTATTGTTTTCTCTTTATTGTTTTTACTTTAATTGGATTTTGTGTTTTTATTGTATGATTTATTACTAATTATTGTTTTAATTGTCAAGTATACTTGTAAATAAAAAATAAAATGTAAAAAAAAATAAAAATTAAAATAAAATATAAATATATATATATATATATATATAAAATAAAATATAAAATAAAAATATATATATATAGGTATATATATATATATATATATATATATATATATATATATATGTATATATATATAATTATATAATAAACATTTGATATGTTAAATGATTGACACAAAAAAAATATTAATCATAACATGCCAAAAATTCATTGTAGCGACAACACTAAAATCCATCACCCAGTACATTGAAAAAAGAAACAATTTTCCTTTTGTGATGTACTACCCATAACTCTAACATACATTCAGCTCAAATTTGTCTGAATAATGATAGTGTTATGAAAAGGGTCATCTTAATATAAGCTTTATGGATAAGGGTAGGAGCAAGGGTAGGCTTATGGATGGTACTCATTACTTAGGTGGGCAGCAGGAGTATGCATGCTAACAATAACACTGCCTCCAACCCTAAACATAACCATGCAGTTTGCCTTAAAAATCCCTTTCTGTAACACAACCAATACACAAGGCAGCACAGATATTCACAGAGCATACACACACACAGACAGACACACACACACACACACACACACACACACACACACACACACACACACACACACACGCACACACACACACACACACACACCATCATCATTGTTGTCATCATCATCATCAGTCTCCTTTTTCCCATATTCTGCATGGGGTCAGAGTATCATGTTAGCTGTCACCATCTCTTGATTCAGTGCCACACTCTTGCCTTCTTCAACACTCATGCCTAACTGTAGCAGATCTTTCCACACAATCCATACACCTCTTTGCTGGATGTCCTGGCTTCCTTTTACCTTGTTTCTGTCTGTTTCAAACCTTCCTCACTAGATTGTCTTTTGCTTTTCTGCACATGTCCAAACCACTGTAATCTGTTCTCTTTGATCTTTTCTGCAATTGGAGTTACTTTTGGCTTCTGCTCTTATGTCCTCATTGTTCTCTGTCCCACAGTGTGCATCTTACCACCATTCTCAGGCACTTCATTTCCATCACCTCTAGCTTCTTCATCTGTTCTGCCTTTACTGCCCAAGTTTCTGTACCATACAGTAGTATTGGTCACACCACTGTCTTGTACACCTTACTTTTCAGCTTCTTTGGCATTCTTGTGTCGTAGACTACAACTGAGACTCTAAGCCAGTAGGCTGTAGCCCCTCTGATTCTAGCTTTGACCTCTTCATTCCAACTTCACTTCTCCTCAACCACCCCTCCCAGAAACTTGAAGCTATTTACCTGTTCCACTATCTTTCCTTTTAGCTCAGTTCTCAGCGTCTTCTGATTTTCCCAGTTTGCTGACACTACCACTGTCTTGTCTGTGCTTAGTTTCATCCCATGTACCTTCAGTTTTGCATTCCATTGCTCTATACTTTGCTGGAGTTCTTGCTCAGAGCCTGCCTGTAATGTCACATCACCCTCATACAGCAACTTTGTTGATCTCTCCCCTCCACCCTGTTTGCTAATGTAGTCTATCACCAGTATGAACAGCAGTGGGCTCAGAGCTGAACCCTGGTGTACACCCACTCCCACTTGAAACCCTTCTGTGTGGCCAAACACTGTTCGTACTTGAGCCATTGGGTCCTTGTACATAGCCTGCACTAATTCTACCAGTGTTTCTGGGACTTCAAACCACTGCAGTACTGACCAGATCAGCTTTCTTCAGACCTTGTCATATGCTTTCTCCAAGTCTAGGAATGCCCAGTTGGACTCTTTCCTCATTTCTAGCTTCTTCTCAACTATCTGTCTCACTAAAAACATTGTATTAGTTGTGCTGCATCCTGATCTGAATCTGAACTGCTCATCTCCCATCTTACATTCTACTACTCTGTGTATCCGTTTATCAATCACCCTCTCTAGAACTTTCATGCAATTTGATAGGAGTTTGATGCCTCTGTAATGCCCACAGTTGTGGATGTCCCCTTTGTTCTTGTACTCTGGCATGAGTATGCTTATTCTCCAGTCATCTGGGATACGCCTTTCTCTCCACACTGCTCTGAGTACCTTCAGGAGCCATTTCTCCCCTATCTCACCCAGCATCTTTATCATATCTGCTGTGACCTCATCTGAGCCTGGGACTTCATTTTCCTTAGTGCTGTTCTTACTTCTTCTAGGGTGGGTTCCTGTTCATCTCTCATCGTAGACTGTTTCTGGGGCAATACAGCTTCTGTGGGGTTTTCTTCATTCAGAAGCTGCTGGAAATACTCTTTCCATCTGCCTTTGATGTCCTGTGAACGAGTAAGCAGGTTGTTGCTGGCATCCTTTATGAAAGGTGTCTGACTATCTTCTTTATCTTTCTATCTTTGCCTTGCAGCCTGATATAGTTTCTTTGTGCCCCTTACTGAGTCACTTTCCAGAAGTTGGTACAGTGCCTCTGATGCCCCATTCTTTGCTATTGCAACTTCTTTCTTAGCTTCTTTGTTAGCCAACCAGTAGTCCTTTCTAGCCTGGTCAGTCTTTTCAGTCTCCCTTCTTCCTGCACTCCTTCTTTCTTTTGATGACTTCATGGACTTCTGCATTCCACCACCAGCTTTCCTTATGTACCTTATCTCCATACCTGGCTCGGCCACATATCTGTTCTGTAGTTCTCACACATGCTGTTTTGAGCTGTTGCCATTCTTCTTCAACTCCATCTATTTCCTCCACTTCGTGGGATGCTAGAGCCCAGAGTAATTCCTTGAACTGTTGTAATTTCTCTCCAGTCAACTTCCAGGTCTTCAGCCTGGTCTCTGTTGACCTTAGATCCTTCACTAACCACTGCTTACAGCTAATTGTGGCAACAAGTGGGATGACTGTTTCACTGGGGATGATTTTGCAATCACCGATTCTTCACCCTTTTCTTTACGAGGAGGAAATCTACTGGAGTTGCTTGTTGACCATTCTTGTATCTTGTATGTGATCTTGTCACTGTCTCTCTTTCTGAACCATCTGTTGGCTACCATGAAGCCATTTGCTAGACAGAAGTCTAGAATGGCCTCTCCTTCTTTATTCCTGTTGCCCCACCCATGTGGATTCAGGCAGTCCTCGTATCCTGTTCTGTCTGTCCTGACATGTTGTCCCCCTTTATCTAGTAGGTCCTGCAATTGCTGTCTAAATGCACTCTCGTCCTCATTATCACAACCACCCTGCTGTGGGGCATAGGCTGAGATTATGAATACTGCCCTATCATTACACTGGAATCTGATTGCCATGAGTCTGTCATTAATTCTGATGATATCCCTCACTGCCTTCTGAAGCCTCTCTCTCACCACAGTTCCCACACCATTTCTATCCTGTCCCCCTCCTGAGTAGGAGACTCTGGATCCCAAGCCAAGTGGCTTTGCTGCACTGCCCTTCTATCTTGTTTCTTGGATACATAGGATGCCCAGCCTCCTCTGTATCATCAGGTCATCTACTTCCAAGCTGCATACCATCAGTGAACCCACATTAAGTGTAGCAATTCTTAGTTTATGTTTAATTGGTCAAATGGTTTTACATCCAGCTTTCACTCAACAGAGCTTTCTCAGGTAGCCCAGGCTGGGCAAATGGACACCGACCATCCAGTAGCTTACTGACCCAGGGCTGCTGGGCTTTATGGCAGGCACACACTGGCTAATAGGGGCACATATTCCCCTCCTAACATTAGCATTGGTCCCTGGCGTAGGTCAGAGTAGGCTGGGTCCTTAACCAACTCAACATTACCTATGCCCATTTGGCAACATTAGTCAACATGACCGAATCACCTAGAGCCATATTTTACACCATCAAGTGGCTAGCCCTGCCATGGTGCACAGTCTGTGATCCTTGTTCTCCTATCTCGAGGATACTGCGTTCCACAGTAGATGCCCCAAAGCAGTCGGTCTGTATAACTCTTTCTCCTATAGAGCACCCTATAGAGTCTGTGCTGCTAGCCACAGCTCCATTCATTGGTGAGTATGAAATGGAAACACTTAGCATGATTTTCAGAGATGGGAGGAACTCCACAGAAACACAGGGAGAACATGCAAACTCCAAACAGGCATTGGTCAGAGGTCAGGAGGTCAGGATCAAACCCTGTACCTTGTGCATGGGAGGCGAAGATCTTAACCATCATGCCAGCTGGTGTCACACACACACACACACACACACACACACACACACACACACACACACACACACACACACACATACACACACACACACACACACACACACACACACACACACACACACACACACACACACACACACACACACACATATTAAATCTTTTCCCTTCCCTAACTCTTACCATAATCATAAAACAATCAAACTTGCACATACGCTAAATCTATCCCTTTATCTGACTCTTACCCTAACCCTTTTATGCTCACTAAAAAACTCCCAACCCTGCCACTTACCTTTGTTGACCAACCTGGAAGTCGCCTAATAAAGCCTTTGTACAAATACACCTTTGCTCATAATGGATTGCAGTTCGCTTATATCACTCACATTAACGTCATCCAAGTGAACTGTACAATATAATGTGGAGCTTCTCTCCCCGGGTATATATATATATATATATATATATTTTTTTTTTTTTTTTTTTTTTTTTACATAGGTTTTCCTCCATTTATTCAGACATGGTATGTGCAATCATGCTTTTGTGCAACTAGACAGGGCGAATTATGAAAGACTTCCAAGGACAAATGTCGAAAATGGTTTGAAAGAAAACCATTTTCGACATTTGTCCATGTGTTTGAATGGCATAATGCATTCGCAGTATAGCCATTCAAACTTATGTGAGTCAGCGTTGCTTTTTTGTGCTGTTGTCCTTTCGATGCAATGCATGTCAGACAATAGGCACATGATTAATGAAGGTAGACTATATATATATATATATATATATATATATATATATGCGTGTGTGTGTGTGTGTGTGTGTGTGTGTGCAGGATTCCTAGTCGAATGTCCTGTTTATGGTCAATAGTGGAGAACAAAATTAGCTTTTCGAACCATACCGGCTTTCGCTAGTTGAGACTGCAGCAGGGCGGGGATCAGGGAATTATTAAAAAAAACACGTCATCTCATGGTTTACACATTCAAATTATTTCACTTCACATTGCAATTTCAACTTTTTAAAGCAGAATAAAACCTTTGATTCAGTATGCTACCTTCAGCTGGAATGAGCATAAATTTCACTGTCTCTTAGGGAATCTCCTCCATAGCAGATAGATCTGGATAGTTTTGAAAATGTTTCCCTACTTGCAGCTTGTTATACATTCCAACAAGAAAAAGGACAGTTTCCATTACAAATGTGTGACATTTACAAAAAAAAAATCAGTTCTTATTATTCTTTATGGAAACAGACATCAGAATTCTTTGTTATTTTCTAGCTCTTTATGTACCAGAATATGAACAAATGCACACAAATTCTCTGGCGTCTTTCGTAATTTGGTTATATCTGTCTTTATAAAACTTTTGAAAAAAAAAGAATAGAATTTAGTTCAGTGTCACCTTTGGAAATGGCAGATGTGAAGTTCAGAATCTCTTCTTTATCATAAAAAGGTTCCTTCCCAGATGATTACATAAATATGTTTGGAGTAACTCCCCCTCCCAAGTGTTTCATGCTCCATAAATTCTAACAGTACACAATTTAGTTTTTTTTAACATATTCACCTCATCATGTCGTCTAATATGTCCATCTCTTTCTTGTGACATTGTGTCCAAAAAATGCTAGTATGAATTAATATTTAAAGACTAAGTAAATCCGAAATACCTGAAGAATACCGAGAAAGGAAATATAGACATTTCCGTTAGAAATGCATCAGCAGCAGAACAAATTTCTGTCTGATTTTTTATTCTGCTTTAAAAAGTTGAAATTGCAATGTGAAATGAAATAATTTGAATGTGTAAGCCATGAGATGACCTGTGTTTTCCCTTCTGTCCTTTATCATTTAGTGATGGGCTATCTTCTGTCTGATTTTCACTTCATATTGTTATGACGACACCCCCCCAGCCTCAACATATCTCATACACAGCCAAAAAAAAATAATCATTTAATAGCCCTTCTGTGTGATGGAACCAAACATCCCACATGTAGTTAATTATTTTTCCAAGGAAGTTTGCCTTGCAGCATATTACACCTGAAAGAATCATTGTGGGCCTGAGTTACGCACTAATAAATAACACAGGCAGCATCTGTATTCCATTAACTAATAAAATTCAAACTCCCACCTCACATACATCCGAAGAAATGGCAAGCTAAGATGTACAATGAAATCCATTAAAGTTTAATTATTGCTGCTCCCACCCCAGGTACTTATCATGGATAAATATTTCAAAAAATTCATGTTCTTTAGTCTTTTAAAACAGCTATTGTGTGAATGCTATTCAGGGCTCCAAGGAATACTCTGATATGTGCATTTCTATACGACTTCCACAGCTTCTGACTATGACTTTAAATCCCCAGATAAACACAGGATTAAGCCTGTGCATTAACAATCCTAGCCTTAAAACTTTTTTTTGCGGATTAATTCTTCTCAAAGAATAACTTTATATTTTCTTTATTACCTTTAACCCTTGCTATGCAGTGTATTTTTCCAAGAAATGGATTCTGGCACTGTCTGTTTTCAGTTATTGCACTTCTCAGTTCATACCTATTAATCATATAACACATTATAAAAGAAACATCACTTTGTGGTCACATTTCATGCTTTCTAATAGTATGGTTATGCATTTATGTGTGAGTTAAAGACAGCCGCTTCTCAAGAACTTCTTTTCCAGCATTCGTCTCACCATGTCACACTGTCATCTGCTGCCTAAGTACAAAATGCCAAAGGCATTAAAATACACTAAAATGCTTTATCTATAAACAATTAGATTATATTCAGTTATGTGACACTGTCTCTTCTACAACACTTAGAAAACGTAAGCTTGCAGTAATCACATTATGGTTAAAACCACAATGTCTGCTACTGCAGATTTTACTGATTACATTTTAATGTGCACTTCATAAATTTCCCAAAGTGTAAACACAGACACACACACAATAAAAACACAGGTACCTGTACACACACACAGACATAGACACAGAGACACACAAACACACACACACACACACACACACACACACACACACACACACACACACACACACACACACACACACACACACACACACACACACACACACACACACACACACACAGTAAAAACACTGATACCTGTACACACGCACACATACAGACATAGACACAGAGACACACATACACACACACACACTTTGTATGCATAGTTAACAAAATTATAAAAACATGGACAATATTACAGAGAATAATGATAAAATGCATTTACATTTTGCCTTGATTTGTGTTTGCTACATTTCTTCTGTGTTTTAATGTAGAGAGAGTCAAAGCTAGATATTTTCACTTACTACACCCCTTGCTATAAAAAGTTAATAGAACAACTAGTGGGGTAATACTAGTATAGTGATCAAACTAGTTCCATTACAACTGGTAGACAGTAGCTAAAATGGATATTAAACAGGACCCTTTTCTAACAGTAGAGGACATAGAGCCTAGGTGATACTGGTCAAACATTATTTGAAGATCATATAAAAATATGCAAAAATCTGGTGTGTATGCAATGTATAAACACATGATTAATGTAAATCAGCTGTGCAGATACAGCACATGGAAATTCATGAAAAATAAACCTTAGTAAAAAGATTTATTTATGCATTAAGTTTTTTGTGCAGACCCTTTTCATTACTACTGCAAACCAGTGTTAAAAGGCATATACATGAAGTTGAGCACTGAGCATCTGAAAAGGTATCTTAGTGGGTTTGTCAAATAGCTAATAGATCTTGTGATTAGCGAGTAAAAATTCAAAGATATAGAAGTGAGGTAAGGAAGTTGGTAGGGCAGAGAATGTTAGTATTGTAGTTAGGAGGTGGAGTGTGAAACAAGTACAGAGACAATTGCATATGGCTTCTCTAGGGTTTGTATTAGAAGTACACGAAAGCGATAGTCTCACAAATCGATGTATATGGCTGGGAGATACTAGTAAAACTATGCAGGTATTGGTGAAGACTGGTTGTGAGGCATAGGACTGTGAGCAAAGAGCAATGGTTTGACAATACGGCAAGCTGAAGATAATAGTGGCATTTATCCTGGAGATACAGAGGGACAGCTCCGTTATTTGTTAGCTGAAGTTTTAGTTGTGATTTAAATAAGTTTTCATCATGAATGGATTTCAGTGGTAGTGGGATGTGGTTTTATAGTTAAGCTACACTATTTGGATATACATATATATATGGTCATCATTATATTATTATATTATATTATATTATTGATAATAGTCATCATTATTACATTATTTGGTTATATATATAGTCCTCATCATTATTACATTATTTGTATGTATATATATATATATATATATATATATATATATATATATATATATATATATATATATATATATATGGCTCATCAATAATACATTGGTTGGATATATAGTCCTCATCAATATTACATTATTTGGTTTTATATATATAGTGCTCATCATTATTACATTATTTGGTGTTATATATATATATATATATATATAGTGCTCATCATTATTACATTATTTCATTATATATATAGTCCTCATCATTATTACACTATTTGGATATATATATATATATATATATATATATATATATATATATATATATATATATATAGTGCTCATCATTATTACATTATTTGGTTATATATATAGTCCTCATCATTATTACATTATTTGGTGTTTTTATATATATATATATATATATATATATATATATATATATATATATATATATATATATATATATATATATAGTGCTCATCATTATTACATTATTTCATTATATATATAGTGCTCATCATTATTACATTATTTGGTTATATATATAGTCCTCATCATTATTACACTATTTGGATATATATATATATATATATATATATATATATATATATATATTTATGTATATATATATATATATATATATATATATATATATATATATATATATGTATATAGTGCTCATCATTATTACATTATTTGGTTATATATATAGTCCTCATCATTATTACATTATTTGGTTATAGTGATTAGTGTTTTTTATCTAGAGCCTAAAATTCCATTGGGGAGTATGGTTGCACTAAATTGTTAAGGTCAGGGCAATCTTCTAACTTATAAAGAAGTCTATGTATAGTAGTTAGCTGAGAGTGATCAAAGTGATGTGGTAGTTCTAACCAGTTTAATTCTCTGAGGATTAGGCAGTGGTATTTGCTATTGTTATAGTTCACTCAAATTTGGTTATTTTACTATAACATTGCTCAAGTTTGGACAGCTATGAGACTTGAAGGCAAGTGAAGATTGGGACAGCATAGAGGAGATGGCAGTAAGAAAGTAGAGGATTTGTGCTTCCTGGCCCTGTCAGTGAGGTAGGTTTTTACTCTGCATAAAATACTTAGTTTTTGATGGATTTTTTAAACCAAGAGTGATATGATATTAGATGATATCTATGAAGATAAATTGGCAGCTGAGGTGGATTTATAGACCACAGATGCAAATACATGGAGTAAGTTGATAGGCAGATTATAACTATTATATGATAACCGTAAGGACAGTGATGAGTCTTTATGAAGTGATAGTGATTGGTTCAAGCATGGACAAGAGCAAAGGATGGTCACCCTTCCAGTTTAGAACTCAAAAAGGACTGTTCATTTCAGAAATGAATCTGTGTTGAAAGCTTTTCACTACCTTTCACTGTGCCATTGTTAAATTGTATATTGGGTGGTGTAGTTAACACTGGTTCCTCACAGCAGGAGGTTTTCCGGTTCGATTCTTGGCTTGGGTGCCTTCTGTGTAGAGTCTGCATGTCTTCCCTGTGTTCACATGAGTTTCCTCCAGGTGCTCCAGTTTCCTCCCACATTCCAAAGACATGTCTGGAGGGTTTCTCCCCAGGCCTCTGGTGAAAATGGGCTCTGTCCCAGTCAAACTTTCCCAGTAAGGAAATGTTAAATAAATAAAAATAATGGTGAATAAGGTAAAATTATTACTGTTACTAAGTCTATGCCCGATAATATAAATGTGCATATTAAAATAGGACAACTATAATGTAGGTAAATAATATGTAGAATGGTATTAAATACTGTGGTTTTGTTAAAGGGTAGCAAAGTTTTATAGTTTTATAAGACTTATTTATAATGCATATTAAATGGATATTTATTTAAATTTTTATTTGTGAGATGAAGGTTGTGGTGGGTGCATGAAGAGAAATTAAATGGTATTGTATGCTGTCATAAGATGACTCTATTTTGAAGGACTTTAGTGTTTGGGTATGGAAGGGTATTGTTGCATTTTGCATGTTCTAAAAGACATTGGGTTTCTCTACTAGCCTGACAGGAAGCATGCTAATTGAATGCTATGCTGTTTTTGACTATTCTTAAATTTCTTGATGTGATGATTTCCCTTGAACGTTTAGCAGAAAGGACACTACCAAGTTATTATTAAGAAGTAATTTTCAATTGATTAGATTTCTCCACTTTCCTCAGTGGTGATTTGGATAACTCTGGTTATACTTTTTGAAAGATAGGATTAAGTCAGTTATTTTCATGATATGAATTTTTGCAAGACTAATACTGAGTAGGTTGTTATAATGCACCCATTTTAGAAGAGATTGTGTCATATACTATTGTCTGAACTCGCACATGGTCTGTCTCATCCATTCAACTGTGCGTTATTCATATGATGCAAAATATTATACTGCAATAAAGTGGAGTATGACTGTACTCGGAGATTTCATTGCAAAACATTTTCAGGAAAAAACTCAGTTTATAAGTAAAAAAGAACTTAGCACTAAAATATAGTTGTATCCTACATGAACTCAGGCATGAGCTCTCAGCTCCATTAGGCACCCTATTCAACCAAAAGCTGAGCACCAGCTTCGTCCCAGGCGAATGGAGGATTAGCCACTGTCATCCCTCTACACAAAGGTGGAAAGTCCCCTGAACCAGGCAACTATAGGCCCATCAGCCTAATTAGCCTGATCTGCAAGGCCATGAAATGCATTATCCTGGACCTTATAAACAAGGACATTGGCAATCTCCAAATGTTTGACCTCACACATGTCAAAGAGAGACTATGCCTGTTAAACCTGGTTGACTTCTTTGAAACAGTCACCAAAGCCATGAATGAGGGGAAGATGGTGCACACTGGCTACCTTGACCTTGACCTAGCCAAAGCATTCAACACTTTTACCCTCTCGGGCATAATAGATAAACTCTCCCAGCTAGGCATCAACCCATATGTTACCAGATGGGTAGCTAACTGGCTCACTGACATAATCCACTCAGTCAAAATAGGGATAGCCACCTCTAGAAGTAGACCCGTAACAAGCGGGCCTTGGGGCCTCTACTGTTTGGGATATACTTTTCTGAGGTGCAAGCCAAAATCAGTGGTCTGTGGCTTACCAAATTTGTAGATGACTGCAAGCTGGGTGCTGTCTTAAATTCCCCTAGTGATGTGAATATCCTACAAGAGGGACTTACCCAAACTAATGACTGGTGCCAGAAGCTTGACCTCAAACTGAATACCAATAAATGCATCATTATCCCCTTTGGGGAAAATGGCATCCTCACTAATTATCACATTAATAATAATGTACTAACCATGCAATCAGTTGTGATGGACTTGGGCACACAGGTTGATAGCAACATGACTTTTAACCACCATGTTGCCTCTTTTGTATGGAAGGCTTTCTACAAGGGCAACCTCATAAGTAAGAGTATTTCATCCAGGAACAATGAGGTCATAACATCCCTGTACTCCTCCCTTATCAGACCCATTATCGAGTACAGTGCCCCTTTCAGCATGGACCTTGCCAAGCACATACAGCAGCTGGAGAGATCATAGATGTTCCTGACCAAGAAAATCCAGGGTCTCAAACACTTATCCTATACAGAGAGGCTAAAAGCCCTGTCCCTCTACTCAGTCTCATACAGACTGCTCAGAGGTGACCTATGTCTGGCATACAAGGCCATTTCAGACCCAGCATTGATGGAGTTGCTGCATATCCGTAAGTCAAACTCCACTCACGCAAGCCACACGCAAGACCTCAACCTGGTCTGTGACATTAATAGAACTTGTTAGCAGGATAGAATTGTGTCCCAAAGACTCCCCCATCTGTGGAATGGACTCCCTCTCCATGTCAAGCAGAGTACCTCTCTAGCCTTCTTTAAGAGGAACCTGGATGACTGGATGGGAAACAGAAAATGCACTGCTGGGCTCCCATCTGTGTCGCTGCTGGACAGGGGAAACAGGTGCTGACTTTGTAGGAACATGGGCTAAATTCTCGGCTAGGCTTATAAGGGCCTCCAGGCCAATAACCTAGTATCAAACTATGAACCCATGTGTTGCAAATACATATTGTAGGTTGTTAGACAGGGTCC
Organism: Protopterus annectens; assembly: GCF_019279795.1. Classification (NCBI taxonomy): domain Eukaryota; kingdom Metazoa; phylum Chordata; order Ceratodontiformes; family Protopteridae; genus Protopterus; species Protopterus annectens. The sequence continues at coordinate 74,816,689 of NC_056745.1, forward strand.
AGAGAATATGCATTCATGAAAAAGGTGATCCTCAGATGGGATCCTGGCATTGCTAATCAGAGTTATTTCATGATGAGTACTTAAAGTTACTAAATCTTATATGTGTGCTGAGTTGTATTGTTCTTATATTAGTTGGCAACCTTTTTGTTAAGAAAATATTATCATTTATGTAATAGCTGCATAGGGTGCTGCAAAAATGTGGCATTTATATATTAGGCCAAATTTCCTGAGTAGTTGTCTTTCATACTAGTTTTAAGGACTTAAATTTTCTAAACTTTCTGCATAGTTGCATGAGTTAAATAAGAATATCATTGCTATTATTATTATTGTTGTTATAGGATCATAGAAGGTTACTAGGCTAAAGGCCCCAAAGCCCTCACAAGCGTAGCCATGGTCAATCTGTGTTTCCAAGGGTGTCTGGTTCAAGCAGACACTAAAATAAGCACCTATTACCCCTGTCCAAGAGGGACACAGGTGGAACCCCCAGGGTGAATTTCCGGTTACCCATCCAATCATCCAAATTACGCTTAAATAGAGCCAGTGAGGGGCTTTGTTTAACATGAATAGGAAGCTTGTTCCAAAGGTGGGCAACCTCTGTGAGCAAATCTGTCTCTCCAGCAAGTTCTGTTGATGTCACATACCAGGTTAAGGTCCTTTGAACGAGTGACCCCCGTGTGCCATTAAAGCTGGGTCAGAGATTGCTCTATATACAAGGAACAGGTCACCTCTGAGCAGTCTGTACAGCACATAGTAAATGATGTCAGTCTGTCCACATAAGACAGATCTTGAAGATCCTGAATTTTCTTTGTAAGGAACCTTTGTGGTCTCTCCAATTTCTGCAGGTGTTTGGAAAGGAACATACCAAAGGGAACATTGTACTCTATTATTGGCCTGATGAGGAAAGAGTACAGGGGGGGGTTATAACCTCTTTTTTCTGGAGGCAATGGCCTTACATATGAGATGAGCAATATAAAATGCCCTTCTTACCCCTGTGGAGACATGGTGATCAAAGTTAAGGTTGGTGTTGACCTGTGTGCCCAGATCTCTCTCCACTGGCTGAATGCTTAGGGTATTGCGATTGATATGGTAGTGTGCAGGAACATCACCCTTGCCGAAGGGGATGATAATGCATTCCTTTTGCATTAAGCTTAATATCATGACTATGGCACTAGTTATTAGTCTGCCTAAGACCTTCTTGCAGGATGTTTACATTGCTAGGGGTTTCACTGACCACTCCCAGTTTGCAGTCATCAGCAAACTTTGTCAGCCACAGTCATTTAGTTTTAGCCTGTACTTTGAAGAAATAGATTCTGAAAAGTATGGGTCCCAGAACTAATCCCTGAGGAACACCACTGGTTATGGGTCTGCTGGAGGAGGTGGAATCCCCTATTTTGACTGTATGAGTTCCATCAGTGAGCCAGTTTGCAATCCACCTGGCAATATATGGGTTGATACCCAGTTGGGTGAATTTAGCAATGATGCCTGAGTGGGGTATTGTGTCAAAGACCTTGACTAAGTAAAGGTAGGCCATATGCACAAATTTGCCCTCATCTAGGCCTTCGGTGACTGTCTTGAAGAAGTCCACCAAGTTTAACAGGCATGATCTCCTCTTGACAAAGCCAAACTGGGTGAGGGTCGAGCATTTGGAGATTTCCTGCAGCTTTGTTAATAATGTCTATGGTGATTCATTCCATTGCCTTGCAGATAAGGCTAGTTAAGCTAATGGGTGTATAGTTCCCGGGGTCTGTGGATGCACCCCCTTTGTGCAAACGGATGACGGTAACTGTTTTCCATTCCGCTGGGGAAAAACCAGTGCTTAGACTGTGATTGAAAAACTTGTCCAATGGTGATGCAAATCCCTGTTTTAACCCATGTAGAACACAGCCATAAATGTTGTCTGGTCCCATTAGAGGCTGTGTTTTTGGCCTTGGAGAGGACAATTAGGACCTGTTCCTGGGAGTTTCTAAGTGGGGGACAGGTGTTAGGGATGCTTTGGGGTATATGTGGCAGGGACAGGGAAGTGAAGTTTTAACTGAACCTGTCAGCCAGCAGGTTTGCTCTATCCACAAGTTCTGTATATGTAGTACCATTAACTGTGAGTTCAGTGCAAATCTAGGCCTTACCTTTGAGGTTACAGATGTAACTAAAGAATGCCTTGGGGTTATCCTTAGTTAGGGACGCTAATTTGGATTCATAGTTAGCTTTGGATGACTTCACTAGGAATCTTATTTGCTTGTTTAAGTTGAGGAAGGAGTGTTTCCAGTTTTGAGACCGTTCCTTCCTACTCTTAGACAGCAATTTTTTTCTCCTGTTGTATAGCCTATTAATGCCAGGTGTCCACCAGGCAGGTTTGTTTTTCCTTGAAGATCTTGCTTTGGTTCTGTCAGGTATGGCAGAGTCAATATAATTGTACAGGTGCTCATATAAAGCATTGGTGTATAAATCAGCATAGGTCTCTGTTCCATCAGTAGGGGGAGGGGCTATGAAGCTATTTATGCTGTCACGTAAGAGGTTGGGCTTGGAGAGGTTTTTTAGTGTAGTTGTTGCTAAGTGGGGGGGAGGTTTCTTGTGTTACAGTTACTTCTAACGAGACTGATTTGTGGTCAGATCTCTCCAGGGATGGCGACATACAGAGGGTGGTCCAGTGGTCCCCCATGTTGGTGAGCACCACATCCAAGATGTTTGAGTCCCTTGTGAGTGTGTGAACCAGCTGGTCCAGGGCATTGGAGTTAACGAAGTCCAGGAACCTTTGGGCAAGTGAGTTAAAACATGTATAATTTACTCAGTTAATGGATGGATAATTAAAGTCACTCAAAACCAGGCTGTTTGGTTGTATCTCGAGTGACTCAAGTAGATCCAAGTAGGCTGACTGGATGTCTAGATTCATGGAGGGGTCCTATAGCTGGCAATGATCTGAAGAGGGTCTTGCCTACAGTCATTTGCACCTAAAGTAATTCAAGACAATCTTGCTGTTTACCCAATCTTGAGGTGTATTTATCTTTAATGAATATTGATACACCACCTCCTTTAGTTCTTATGAGTTAAAGTAAGTCTATTATTGCTATTATTATCCTTATTATTGTTACATATGATTATGATTAGTTTTCCAGTCATAACCAAATTATTATGTGTTTGAGATATGGATGCCTAGAATCTGAAGACCAAAGCTCAAGAGGAGAATCTTAGCATGCAAGTCAAGAACACATAACAAATGATTCTGATCAGACACAATCGTAATTCTTTTTAGTGCATGGAGTTGTATATACTTCATGTACTACCAGTTATAGAGAAAAAAGTGTAGAAGCTTAAAGTGTTTTACCAACTTTCAAAACCATTGAAAGACAGTAAAGTACTGTGTTTTGTCAGACAGACAGTAGGCAGAAATTAGGTGCCCTGTCTGTAGAACTGATGAGTTCAAAGCTGTTAGACACATTGTTCTGCCCCATTTTGTTGCAGAGTGAAGTTCTAACAGCTTTTAAAATCTGTTTCACCTACAACTGTTCCTGTTCTTTGCCAGCTGATACTCTCTGCTGTTGGTGTCATAGCACAAGACCTGCGCTTAACAGTACTTAGTTGTGCTTAACAAGCTTTCATTAAGCGCAACACTAACTTCTATTAAGGGCCAGTCTTGCAATAGAAGCATGGTCAACCAGTTTATTTTTTCCAGTTTTGGAGTATGATCCTGTGACTCTGTGCTCAACATTATTATTTATAATAGTCTTGGTGATTGTTTGCTATGGTAGCTGATACAGAAATCTTTATTAAGAGTAAGGATTATCAAGAAGCTGGAGAGGAAACCAGCACAAAGTTATTTGCTGATAACATGACAGCCATTCAAACTGTCTGAAGATGGGAATAGGACATTTGACATTTAAACTAAGGTAATGTTTTGCATTGATGTGTACAATGTTGTGCAACGTACCGTGATGGTGATGATGATGATGATTAATGATAACAGTTGTGCCCTGTTCAGCTGAAAAGGTGATTTGAGTCAGAGTGCTTTTATGAGTAAGACTATGACCGTAGATTCTGTAAATGTATAGGAACACTTAGATATTTGCATAATACTGTCTGTTTGAAAGGATGCATATTATGTTAGAAACATTTCTGAAGGTGTAATAGTAATAAATAAAAGAAAAGCATTTTTCTGTCTGCAGCTAAAAAGAATTGTGTGGGTTTGCTATCAACTGTAAATTGTGATACTGCAACATTTGGGTTTGAGTGTTTAAACTAGTAATGACAACACTGTAATTTAATTTTATAATGCGTGTCTTTATTGGATTTGGCTGTGGTATGACTACTATGTCAACCTTTTTACTTGATTGATTTTTTTACTAAATAATTGTGGCCACATTGGATTTCACTGAAGTCTCCAATTTCCCTTCACTTCCCAAACACTTGATGTTGGATAAATTTTTGAGCTCCTAAATTGCCCATAGATTTGAAGTGCATACTCACATGCATGTGTGTGTGTGTGTGTGTGTGTGTGTGTGTGTGTGTGTGTGTGTGTGTGTGTGTGTGTGTGTGTGTGTGTGTGTATCCTGTGACAGGACATGCTACGTATTCTCTACAGTGAAATGGATCTGTCACAGCCAAGGAAACAGCCAAACTGGACGGAAATTTTAGAAATAGTGTATGCTCTTCAGTTATGCAGCTGTTATGACTCTATTAATTCCTGTGAGAAGCTTAACTGTTGTAATATCAGCCAAATTACTTCATCATTACTGCTGAGAGCTTTTTGACCATTTATTTCAGAAAATGCTCTGATTCTGCCATTTTAACTTTGGGCTTTATGAGTCTATTCTTTATGCAGGCTCCCTGACTTTGTTAACAATAACTGAGGTCCAAGACTGTGTTAGTCATGTTGCTTCTTAGCTGGTCCCCTTTGCTTAAGCTACAGGACCTCCAATTCAGTAAACTTTGTAAAGACTCCTCTAAGTTTGCTATTTTGGAAGAATTTTTAGTTTGCTAATCATTAGGTGCTTCTTGCCACATGACAAAAAGTCTGATGGCTCCATTGTGGTAAAGGTTTCAGACCTCTGCTAATCCTTTTTGACTCATGACTTCCATTTGTCCTGCTGGGAACACTTTTACAGTATAACCCCAAAACTCTAAATGTCACCTGGCAACACTGTATTTGGTTAGAATCCTAAGTAAATCATTTCTGCCACTCTTGGTTTCCATGTCTATAAAAGTGTGCTAAACAAGTTACAAACAAAACTGCTCACGATAAAGTATATTATAATCAATCCCTTGACTATAGCTACAACATTATATTTTATTTGTAAGCACAGTGACAGTTAATCCACCCTGAAATCTAATCTGAAAGTCTTTTAAGTTTATAGCAAGTACTATGATCTCTCAGTCTTTCTGTAATGTTAGCTGATTCTTGAAGTTGCATGCATTCTTCATGGTCTACCTTTGGACTATGCACAGGACCTTTCTAAACTTAAACTTAAAAAAAAGTCTGTGCTTACTAAAAATGTACCTGATATTAGCTCGCAACCTTTATCCTCCAAAATAAAGGACAATGCAAAAAATAAATATGGGAAATGAGCCAAATTACAAATATTTAATAGTACTAATACTTAACGAGTAAAAACTTATCAAAACAACATTCAATGTTAAGAGGGACGGAGCAAAATTCTGTGCTAAAATTAATGATGTCTGTACAAACCAGGGACAGTTGAGAGTTATATGTAACAGCCAGTAGCAGGTGTATTTGAAAAAGCTGTACTATGTAATTTAGAATCTGAGAAACAGAAATTAACATAAAAAACTTACATAGAATTTAATCATGGAAGAACAGTTAACATTGAAACAGTTTTATTCAAATGCAGATGCTGTCAATAAATATACATATAAATAGAGTGCAGGAAAGACTATCTAACTGCTACTTCTCAACCTGTCACACAAGCTCTGGCATTTCATGTCTCAGGACTTGGTTCTAATTCTAAAGTTTTGTTCATACTGCCTGCCTCACTGTTCACGGACCACTGAATGGCATCACTTCCTGACCTCCACCCTTTGCCTTTATGGAGGTGAACCCTGTTGGTAGCACCATGTAGCTACTTTTGGCTAAGCTTGGTCAGGATACATGGGTTACCCAACCAATAGTCACCAACAAATACTACTACTGACCTGGCTACTGGAGTGGGTTATAGCATCCCTGTTTTGGAGAAAGCTTTCTTATTCTTTAAACAAACTATCATGTAGTCAGGTTTTTGAAACTCTACTTGTATGGGCCATCCTCTTGACCAGTTTTAGAAAAGAGATACGACTAAGAACACAAAACTAAAGACAGCATAGCTGTAAAGATCAAAGAAAATTGCAACCCCCCATTACAACAAATTTGTGATCCAGAACGGGCCTAACCTGCCTGCCTAAAGAATGTCAACAAACACTCATAGAAATTATACTGAAAGTGTATACTCAAAAATTGAAAATTATGTCACAGTATTAAAAAGCAGCATCACCAAATGCCAACAGAAAAAAAAACATCTCAAGCAATATGGAACTATAGTTTTATAAGTACAATACAAGAGGTGATACAGAATATATTGTGCACTTTGAACCCAAAGTGCAAAATATACCACTGTGCCAGGATCCAGAACACATTAGCTGCATAAACATGTGTATTACAACAAGGAATAAAGCTGCATATAATTAAACATAGTAATATAACAACAGAATATGAAAATCACATTGCAGAAGAATAATTATATCTTTGACTGTAAATAAGAAGCATGGAATCCCCAAAAGGTCCTTTCACAATTATCCCCCACAACCAGAAAAGGTAACTGTTATCATTACAATGCAGCTAATTAAGGATTGCACAACTGACACTTTGAATGATATCAGTCAGATAATCTCAAAAATTACAAAAATGCTAATGCCTAAAGAAACAGTGGAATTCTTCAACCAAAAAGGAATTGGCATAGGCTATTAAGATACAATACAGAAAGGCACACAACACTGTTTTGCTACAGCTGAGAGCAAACCATTACTGAATTGTATACAACACTGTGACACTGTCTATCAAAGCTGTACAATATCAACATAAAGGAACTATGTAAATCAGCTGTTAGCGTTAAGGATGATCCATTAAAGATCGTACTCTTACAAGGCACTTTACTGTAAAACGCACAATGCCAGCACCTTCAACCGAAAACTCAAACCCTTTAAATATTGGCTTATGATAAAATGTTTTAAAACATGTTTCAGAGAATGATTTAGAACCTTATAACTCACAGCTGTGACACAAAACTCAAACTCTCACAATATCATATACTGCTGGATTTTGAAAGGGCAGCCTTCAATGCAGCCGGAATGGAATTCCCAGCATCAGACAATCCAGATGCTACTGCCATCTATGTCACATCAAATTACATCATATGACATCACATGCAGCCTTAGAAGCCACCACTCATTTATGGAACCAGTATAAATATAACACCTTTTACAAAGGAACTGCAGCACTGGTGTCTCTATCTAAATGAAATACCTCCTGTCACTACCCAGCTACTGAAACTCTACAAAGTGAATACCACGCCACGGTCCACTGATTTACAAACACTTTCTATACAGAAAAACAATGCTTTGACATCTGCAGAATGTTGCAGATTTCATTAGCTAAGTTACCCACTAATGGTATGGGCATTTCACTGGGACCTATAACATATCTTGTCAAAGATAAATAACACAGTAAAAAGTACAGCCTCCCTACACTTAGCCTGCTGGGCAAAAAAGAAAGTATGCATTAAGAAGTGTGAAAGTAACCTTCATAAATGCAAATTCTTTCATTAAAAAACTCAAAATCATAGCTTTCTGTGGTGGTAACACTCTCCACATTCCTTGTGCAGGAGGGGAAGATTTACCCCTCTGCACCATCCACTTAAGGCACTGAAGTCTCTCCACACAGCAGCCTTGGAATAATGTACAGCTCTTGACAGATTTTTGATGAGCCCACAAGCAATTATATACATCGTACTCAGCCTGCAATGAGACTATCAAGGGGGACATACATAATAGCAGAACAGCACGCCCACATAGGTTTATAGGTGCAATGAAACTACCAAGGGGGACATACATAATAGCAGAACAGCACGCCCACATAGGTTTATAGGTGCAATGAAACTACCAAGGGGGACATACATAATAGCAGAACAGCACGCCCACATAGGTTCATAGGTTCATAGGTGCAATGAAACTATCAAGGGGGACGTACATAATAGCAGAACAGCACGCCCACATAGGTTTATAGGTGCAATGAAACTACCAAGGGGGACATACATAATAGCAGAACAGCACGCCCACATAGGTTCATAGGTTCATAGGTGCAATGAAACTATCAAGGGGGACGTACATAATAGCAGAACAGCACGCCCACATAGGTTCATAGGTGCAATGAAACTATCAAGGGGGACATACATAATAGCAGAACAGCACGCCCACATAGGTTCATAGATGCAATGAAACTATCAAGGGTGACATACATAATAGCAGAACAGCACGCCCACATAGGTTCATAGGTGTGTACTAGGCTAACAACCACTAGGGCCTTTTTAAGTCTAGCCACACATCCAAAATCTCTGACAAGTTCTGGTAACATTGACGTAAGCAGAGGTTTGGGAGATGAAACATGTACAAGCAGGGGCCTGGGAGATTAACCACTTACAGGCTGCCTGTGTTCATTAGAGAGAAAAGTGCCAAACCAGGGCTGAATTTCTTGTTTCCCATTCAATTGTCCAAGTTATACTTGAATTGGTTAGGCAGGAACTGTACTTCACATGGATGGGAGTCTGCTCCAGAGAAGGGATAGTTTCTTGGATACATACCTGTCTCTCCAGCAGGCCCTATTTATATCACAGGCAAGGTTTAAGTCTTTGGAGCAAGTAATTCTGGTGCTGTTTGTTTTGTGGATATGCAGGAGGTACATCAGGGTGGGGTCCAACAATGCCTTGTATGTCAGGTAATAGACCTCCCCTCAACAACCTGTAGGAGACAGAATACAAGGATAGTGCTCTGAGGCAGTCTGCATAGGACATGTTACTTATGCCCTGTATTCTTTTAGTGAGGAAACTCTTTGGAAATTCCAGTTGTTGGATGTGCCTGTTTGGGTATATACCAGAGGGGACATTGTACTCAATGATAGGTCTAATGAATGCTGAATGTAATGAATGGCCTCCTTGGACCTAGATGCCGTAACTTTGTTTATCAGTTGCAAAACATAGAATGATTTCCTCATTACGGTAGACACAATGGTCAAAGGCTAGGTTACTGTCTAGATGTGTCTCTAAGTCCCTGACTACTGGGTCGACTCTTAGAGGTGTGTAGTCAATATGATAGTTACTAGGGGTTTATGACTTCCAGAAGGGTACTCTTATGCATTTCTTGGCACTTACTTTTAGTCCATAGCACTGGCACAAGTTGTCTGTGCTAGCCCTTCCTGGAGAATATTAGCATTGGTGGAGGTTCTAGAACTGTTCGTAATTTGCGATCATCTGAAAATTTGGTCAGCCAGAGGCCCTTGACATTTGCCTTGACTTCAGAAAAGTAAATTCCAAAAAGAACTGGTCCCAGGATCAATCCATGAGGGATTCCAATGGCCTCTTTGTAGAGATCGACTCACCAATTCTAACTTCCTGGGTCCTGTCAGTGAGTCAGTTGGCTATCCACAGGGTGGCATAAGAGTTTATACCTAACCTTGTGAGTTTATCAGCAATTCCCAAGTGGGGTATTTTGTTAAAATGCCTTGGCCAGGTCAAGGTAGGCAGTGTGAACCATTTTGCCATTATCTATTGCTTTGGCGACATTCTGAATGTCCACCAGGTTGAGTAGGCATCCTCCTGCCCTTGACGAAACCAAATCATATTGGGTCCAGTGCCTGGAGTTTACTATATCATTACTGAGCATTTCCATGATAAATCTTTCCATGGCTTGCATGAGACAAAAGAAACTCATGGGTTAGTAGTTTCCAGGGTCACCTTTAGATTTTCTTTGGTTTTGATTTGCTATGTTGGAAGTACTTTCAGTTTGGCATTGCCTACAAAAGACACTATGGGGTAAGATAATGTTTTAGCTAATATTTGAAAGTCTAGTGGGGAGAAGTGCATAACAGACTAAAACCCATACTTGTTAGAAAACTGCATGATGCACTTAACCACAAGATATTCTAAATTACAGTACAGAGTCTACTGTTTTATTTGGAAAGTTACATCACTTTTTTGTCTACATTGAATGACTGGTTCCTTCTTATGTCTTCTTGTTGGACACCCTATCTTACTAATCTGTCCTGGCTGACGTACTGTGAACAAGAAATCTAGAATGTGGCATTGAATTACAGTATAGACTGGTGCATTCCATGTTCTTCATGTTTCATTGTTGCAGTCATCACCTGTGGGTTATCCCTGCTGTGGTAGCCCTTGGCCAGCCCGAATACCAGAGTCAATGTTTTTCTGTATCGGCTGCTGTCGCTTGTTGACTGACATCAGGTCGTCAGTGCTATAAAGCAAGGCAGCTGATGCCATTACACCAGTTTTCTTGCCGGGGAGCCCGTAGTAGAAGCAGTTCGCAAGTGTGCCGGTCAGTTACTAACAGAACTCGAATTACAGCTGAAAACGTCTAAAGCTAAGTACCCCATTAGGATCCTTTTTTCTTGCACTAACCAATGTCTAAAAAAGTTAACAATTGTCTCACCTGTGGAAAGCAGATCCCACACAGAGACTTCCATTCTTACTGTGCCACTTGTTTAGGCCCAGACCACAATGTCCCCTGTTGCCGATTCTGTGTCCTCTTTAACACATGAACCATTTATTGTAGAGCTCTTATTGTAGACAGGTATTTTTGTCTTCCATCATCGCATTCCGAAAAATGTAAAGATAAAGACAGAGACAGACCACATAAGGCTAAGCCTTCCAAAAACTCTACCGCTAAGCAGGTCATCAGTTCTCCGGAATTCAATGAGGTGCTTTCGCAGCCCCTGATGCCCAATATGATATCTACGCAGGCCTCTACCGAGACCCTGTTGGGTATGCCACAAAAATCTTCTTCGTCTTCCAAGCCTTTGGTTGTCTCTGCCTTGGTTGGGTCCGGAGCCGCAACTCAGGCACTGGCTTCTGAGGGGGCCTTTCACACTATTGATTCTAGACAAAAAACGACTACCATTTCTCTCAGACCAATGGATACTCTTAGGCCTAGAAGCCAGGCCACTCCTAGAAAATCTACCTCTAGCCACCATCTTACTCCTGCTCCACCATCCCAAATGCTTAAGATGGTGGAGGATCTTATCTCACTTATCAGGGCTAGTCAGGCCACAACTTCTGAAAGGAAAAGACACCCTTCTCCTGAAATAATGACAGAGCAGGATTCTGAGGAATCTGTTTATTCAGATTTTGAAGAGGAACAACAACCTCTGACTGCTTATGAAGATTCAGATGCAGAGGAATCCATTCCTTCTGCCTTTCCACCACAAGACCTTTCCTTTGGGGAAACCCTTCACACCTTCAAGGACATTTCCACTGGGAATCTCAGGACTTCCCTCAGTCTAAGAAAAGACTAAGAGAGTTTCTAGACCTGCCCCAGTACAGACCCTTGACCATCCCCCCATCTTAGAAGTGGTGGATGATGTTTTCCATGAATCCAGCTTAGCCCCTGATGCCCTCCCACCAGCTCCCAGTAAACGTGACAGGTATTACAGAGTACCGGATTCTCACAAATACCTGTACAGAAGTCCTGCTGCAGACCCAGAGGTCATTGCACAGGGACCTAAAGGAGCTAAGGCTAGTTCTGCTAAGAATCCTATTCCTTCTGACAAGGATTCCAGAGCTCTAGACAGATGAGGTAAAAAAGTATACACCTCAGCAACCTTAGCTATCAGAGCACTCAGCTCTCAGTTCCATATGTTAAAATGTCAACAACACACTTGAAATTATTAAAGCAAAAGATTTCTACCTTTCCTGACTGTGCCAATTCAAAAGATTTAGCAGATTTACTGAACTCTACTTGTCAAGTGGCCAAGCACTCATTGCAATTTGGATATGATGCTCTAGAAGCCTCAAGCAGGGCAGCAGTGTCAGGATCTGTCAATAGGAGACATGCATGGCTGAAGGAACAACCTCTCCCTGATCATGTCAAGTCTAAATTAATTGATGCACCCTTGGATAAAGACTGCTTGTTTGGAGTAAAAGCAGAAGAGGTGCTTAAAAAGATGGAAGACAAAGCAAAATCTATGTAAACAGTAAAATATTTCTTTCAGGATCAACCTCCTAAGTTCAGCAGGAATTTTCCCTCAAGCACTGGTCCTTTCCTGCACTTAGCAGACAGGGGCAAGGTAAGCCCTGCAGGGACAGACCACCCAAGCCCCTATCCCAGGGACAGCAGAGAACCAAACAGTGGACCACTTCTGCCCCAAAGGCAGGGAGTTCTAAGCCATCCTTCTAAAGCAAAAACTCTCAATGACTCCCTCTCCCCCTCTGCCCTCCTTTCACTCACCAAAAGCTAGCAGGAAGGCTCTCCCTCTGCAAAGAAAATTGGCTTTCTGTAACAAAGGACCAATGGGTCTTAAATATCATTTTTCATGGATACAAATTCTCTTTCAAAGAACTCCCAGTTCCAAGAGGGCACTCAGACTTACCTCAAAATCAGTGGGCAGAGGCATTGAAACAAGTCCAAACTCTCATATCCCAGGGGGCAGTAGAACCTGTTCCCACAGGTCAAACAGGCAAAGGCTTTTATTCCAGACTTTTCCTTGTCCCCAGAAAAGAGGGCACTTGGTGCCCTATCCTGGATCTCTCCATTCTGAACACCTCCCTGGTGGTCCCCAAATGCTAACTTTCCATCAGCTGCTACCTATGCTGACAAAAATGCCTGGTTAGTGACCCTAGACCTAAAAGATGTCTACTGCCACATCTCCATAAGGGAATCCTGCAGGAAATTCTGGTGCTTCAGAGCAGGCTCACAACACTTTCAGTTCTCTGTGCTACCCTTTGGCTTATCTACTGCTCCCAGGGTATTTACCAAATGCTTAGCCCTGGCTCTAGCATTTTGCAGACAGAGAAATATACAAATTTACCCTTATTTGGATGACTGCCTCATTCAGGCAGAGTGCAAAGAAAAGCTGCTCCAGGACCTCCTCTTTGTCAAAACCCTCCTAACTTCCTTAGGATTCACCATCAATGAGAAGAAATTAAAGCAGAAATCAAAGCAAACATTCTCCAGGAGGATTATTTTCTTGGGAGCACTGCTGGACACAGCATCCCAAATGACCTTCCTATCCCCAGAAAAGAAGAGCTTCCTGCCTTTCTACTTTACCCAGTTGACTTCCAGAAGTCACCTCATGGTGAGGAAGTTCCTGCAAGCCTTGGGGTACATGGCATCTTGCATCCTTCTAATTCCTCTGGCCAGGCTTCATATGAGAAAACGTTACTGATATCTAAAGAACCTTTGGTGTCGGCACTCTCAGCCTCTAGAGACCTCTCTCCCTCTGATCCACTCTATAAGAGATGAGTTTCTCTGGTGGGCAGGGGCCTGTACCAAGAACAAGGGTTTTCCCTTCATCATCCGCCCTACCGGGAAGACCATCACCACCGATGCCTCAGACAATTCTTGGGGCACTCACCTAGCAAGCAGATGCACCCAAGGTCTTTGGGATGCTCAGCACCTTCCCTTACACATCAGTCAGAAGGAAATGATGGCAGTACAAAAGGCTCTGACATTCTTCAACCCCCATCTCAGGCCAGGGGTTCTCCTTATCAAAACAGGCAACACCACTGTAATGTGGTACATCAACAAAGAGAGAGAGACCCAATCTTACCCTCTGTGCAGACTAGCCATGAACCTCTGGTTGACAGCCTCCTCCATGGGATTACACTTAATAGCCCAACACTTACCAGGGATCAACAACACCCTGGCAGACCACTTAAGTAGAAACTTACTAGACCCCCACGAATGGCAGCTCCACAGAAAGATCTTTTTGCAAGTCACTCAGGAGTGGGGAACTCCGGAGGTGGATCTTTTTGCTTTGCACCTCAACCACCAGCTAAAAAAATTCTGTACCAGGGAGTATCACCACCTAGCATGGAAGGTGGATGCCTTGACCTTCCCCTGGAACTCCCTCTTTGTGTACGCATCCCTCCTCTGCCTCTTATTCCCAAGGTACTGATCAAGATAAGGGAGGAGAGACCAAAAGCCATCCTCATTGCTCCAGATTGGCCCAGATAGCATTGGTACCCCTTACTGCAAAGCCTGACATCACAGCTTCCCAGGCAGCCTCCCCTGATCTCAGACCTCTTGACTCAGGTTGGTGGGGGGGGGGGATTCTGCACCCAGACATGCAGAGTCTCAAACTGTCAGAATGGCTAATACTCTAAAAGCAAACAAGGGGCCCCTGTTAAGCAAACAGGTCTTAGACATTCTCACAGAGGCCAGAAGGCCCAGCACCAGAAAATCTTACACAGGGAAATGGAAAAGATTCTACTCCTGAGCCAGTCCAGAGGGGGCACTACCTCACAACCTTCCATCCCTCTTATCCTGGACTATCTGTTGGAGTTACTCAATAGTGGCCTCTCCTTCTCTTCTATTAAAATCCACACCTCAGCCATTTCAGCTTATTTTGATACAGAACAGCCTCTGCTCTCACATCCTTTGATTAAATAACTCCTCAGAGGGGCTTCTAATATCAGACCTCCCAGAAGGCCACCTATGCCAGCCTGGGACCTGAATTATGTTTTGGAAAAACTGACCTTACCACCCTTCAAACCTGCTGCTTTAGCAGAACTGAAATACCTCTCCTGGAAGACCGCTTTCCTACTAGCTACCACCTCAGCCAGAAGGGTTTCAGAACTTCAGGCACTGATGGTCATTGAGCCCCTCATCATCTTACTTGCTGACAGGGTCTCCCTGAGGACTAAATCCCTCCTTTATGCCCAAGGTGGTATCTAATGTGACTCAACCAGGCTATACATCTACCCACCTTCTTCCCTAACCCTCAAAACAAGGGGGAAAGAATTTTGCACTCACTAGACATGCACAGACAGCTCAGATACTACCTGGACCGTACTAAACCCTTCAAGAAAACAGACCAATTTCTTCAAAGCTTTGCCCCAGGGGCAGAGGGGAAGCCCATTTCCAAGCAAACCATTTCCAAATGGATATCACACTGTATCCATTTCTGCTACAGATTACATGGGAAGCCACCCTCTAAGTCTATTTGTACCCATTCCACTAGGGCAGCCTCCACTTCCACAGAATTCCTCAGAGGAGTTCCCACCAGGGACATCTTGAAAGCTGCCACCTGGACCTCTGTCCATACCTTTACAAAGCATTACCACCTACCTCTTTTCTCTAAGGTTAGGACAGGCTTTGCCTCTGCAGTTCTGCAGAGCATGCTTACCCATGTCTAGGTCTCTAACTAATCCTTCCACCCCTCTCCTCAGCTTTGGAAGTCCTCCCACAGGTGATGACTGCAACAGTGAAACACAAAAAACATAGTACAGTTGTGTACATTTACCATAAATGTAGATGTTCAAGTGTATTCACTGTTGCAGTTCTGGTCCCTCCTCCTTCCCCCTTATATCCTCTTTCATTAGGGAGACGCAAGCTTCTTATGGTGGCTTTTAGCCACCAGGACCACTTTACCATATTTCCTTGGGCTTCTGACTGATTAGGGCAAGAAAAACTGATGTAATGGTGTCGGCTGCCTTGCTTTATAGCACTGACGACCTGACGTCAGTCAACAAGTGACAGCAGCTGACGCAGAAAAACATTGACTCTGGTACTCGGGCCAGCCGAGTGCTACCACAGCAGGGATAACCCACAGGTGATGACTGCATCGATGAATACAATTGAACATCTACATTTATGGTATGTGTACACAACCGTACTTTCTACCTCACAGAAAGTAATAAAAATGTTCTGCTGTATGCCAATATGCTGAATTATGTTCATGGATCCTTAAGTTTAAAACTATTAGTTATCACCATATGTAAGGGTAGTTTTATTATTTATTGTATGTGCTTGTCCATTTTTTAATTAATTAATTGAGGCATGTGAAGTGGAGAAGATGTCATTCAAGGCAGAATAAAAACCTGTTTACAGTGCTTTGCTGTTGTATTGTCAGTGCAGTACTAAATACATGTTCCCCCCTTCTTTACCATTTATCTTCTGGTAACTTTTGATGAGGGAGTGACTGCCCACCGTCTATTATCTTCCTCCTTACATTACACTGAAACCAATCCTGGTCTTGTTTGAGGTATTAACGTTAGCGTTATAATCAGCACAGTGAGCACAGCCAGTATTCAAAATAAACTTCCTGTATTCCAGACCTGGATTCAAGAACACAAGCCACCAGCAAAAGGAATGAAATGAAATCCCATGACATTGTCTGTTGTTATCATATAGGAATACCAGGTATTCCAAGGACAAAAATAAAAAATAATAAGAATATCTGGTTTTCCAAGGACAAAAAAAATGAATTCACATGGGTAGTCAGGCTACATTTACTAACAATTCCAAACTTTGTCAGCCGATTAATTTTTCACTTGATGCCAGTGACAAAAAACCCATCTGGCCTATTTGTTATTGCCTTATTGAAAGTAACATTAAAGAAAAATTTGGCTTAGCTACAATGTACCATCATCTCTCTCAAGAGTCAATCACACTCTTCATTCTTAATGGCTCTTTTTAACCAAACATAACTTTATAAAGGGGACTTAAACCTTTTTTATGAACCAAAGTCCCAGTCACCCAGTCGGAATATTCTTCCAACAGATATTTTTATTCTTTCTCCCGTAGTTAACCAGCCTACTATGCCCTGTCAGTTTTCTGGTAAACATCCCTTGTTAGATTAGTTACTAATTAATATTCCTTGCAGTCTCACTGAACTATTTATTCATAAACCATTTTTCAGAGACCACTGTGTGGTTTTAAGTATGTAAAATGCATAAATCTGTCTGGTTCAATAATAAAGACACAATGCCTTAAATCTAACAGCACTACCCTACTACTTCTACAGTTCGCTTTGTTAGACTATGCACCAATGCTGTTTCAGGATAACAGCAAAGAAAAGCCTTGATCTGTTTGTTTAATGTTCCTCTCCTACTGCAAGACAAATAATAATTTCAAAATCTTTAGAGGATTAAAGCCATTCCAGTTCATTGGATTGTTGCCAAAATTCAGCAAGCTACTGTCATAAAAAATAATTGTGGTGTTAGAAACCAGTGCAAACTATCAATAAATCATAAAAGGTGAATTACTTAAAGCAGTACAAAGTTCTCTTCTAAATAGCTCAAAACTGTTTTGGCAAGAAACAAATAACCATGCTGGAAGATCTTAACAAAGCCAAACATTACTCTCCAACTGTATAAATCCACAGCTTCAATCTCCTTGTGTAGCCAGTGGCTTAGCTCTCCTCTTTCAAACTATGCCCTGTAATCGGCAACTGAATTCTCTAACATACAGAGCCTACCATCAAAGACAAACAACCTAATCCCTTTTCTCAATAAAAATATTTTGCTTGTGTTATATCAGTTTTATTACATATCCTGTTTTTATGTTCCGAGAACATTATATATGTTTCTTTTTGCTGTTGTGTATGATAGTGGCTTACTCACATTTAATGAGCATATTATTGTAGCAGTCAACAAAACTGAGGATATATTAAAAACATGTCATTGGGTTTAACATCCACTTACCAGAAAAGGAAGCTTCTCATTTAGTAAGAATTTGGAATTTTCTAAAAAAAGTGTCCTCAAGAAAGTTAACCTACGGCTAACAGATATCCTCAATTATTGTCAACCTGGTCTTAATGGACTCTCCTATAGTTTGTAACTATATTGTACTTCTATTAGCATTTTTTTCTAGTATACAAGAAATGTCCTTCTTAAAATTGCTGTTGTTCCCAGATCTCTGGAAGTACTGAGTGATTGTACCTATCCCTAAGAATGGCCTCAAAAATCAGACTGACTCTTTCAGTCTCATCTCATTTTGAGCTCACCTCTCACCAACTCCTTAAGAAACCTGACTCATCTCAACTGAAAGGATATCTGAAACCTATTCGAAGCCTTATGTTCTTCTGTAAGAGAACAAGGAGACCTTCCATTTTATGACTGGCAACTGGAAGAATGCAAGCTTCCCAATCCCAGATCATGGAATGTATAAGCCTTGGAACATTTTAATGGATATTGGTTATGTATTTATTTTTGAGATCATATTGTTTGAGACATTGTTGACATACTTTTAGCATTTTTCTTCTTTCCCCCTATGTTTGTGACTATACAAGCAATATAAAAAAATAAGGGAATGGAAGTAAACCCTCTTGTGGGAGTGTGTGGAGCCCACCCACTGCAAAAAATAATGTTAAACTTTTCTCATCTACACTTTCCTCAACTACATTTTTGATGAATCTGATGTGACCATTTTTTTTTTCAGTAGATTGTGTGAATTTATAATGAATCTAGAGAAAGAGTGCAGGTCCTGGAGAGAATACAGCATAGTCACTGCCCTTTTCTCTTTTACTGACAGTATTTACAGACCATGTGTCAGCATTACCAAAGATTTTTATTCTGCCCCACCCCCCAGGTCTGCTTTCTTGTCCAAAATGTCACTCACTGGATTTTTAATTGCCTAGCCAAACAAACTTACATAGTTAAGATCAGTAACCTCTTTATCTATTTCACTTCCCTTGCTTACAGGGTCCCTTGGGGGTCAGTTTTGGGACACCTACTATTTCTAGTCTTTATCAATCTGACACCTTACATCTGGGCCTTAAACTTAATGCACGGTGGCAGTGATTTTATCATTTGGTTCTCTGACTGAAGTACAGATAAGATTGGAAGTAGAGTTACCCATGACCTCTTGCTTTTAACTCATTTGTACATTCTGCTATTAATTTGACGAGGCATCCAGTTCCCGACTGCTGTCCATCTAGACAGCAGCTGCTTGTTGCTCATCATCACAATAAAATTAAATGTGAAAATAATCTTTTATACTGAACAAGTTAAGCAGCTATATGCCTTACTTGTTTAGTTAAAATAACTTTCTCATATTTAAGTTGCTTAATAATAGCAGTGAATGACACAAATCAAATTCAGTACCACAGTTAACTTACACAGAAACAATAGCCCTGTGTGTGGTCTGCCAGTCAAACACTGAAGTTTTGAATAAGGCACGGCAACCCACAAAAGTAGCACTGCAGGTGAAAAGAGAACACAACATGGTCCATATTGTAGGTGTGAACGAGTTAGTACAATTTTTTTTCAACAGAGGACCAAGTATTAATTACAAAAAAATAAAACAATGCTGATACCTCAGTACATTCGATACCTTTTCCACACTGTTGCTGTTTCTTTTTCTTCTGGTGGTACCGTTAAACAAGTCCTAGTTTTCAGATACACTGGTGTCTTGACAGACCCATCACTAACATTTACTATGCATATTTCATCATGACAATCAACAAAACAGATAGTATGCTAAAAACCTGTTACAGGGTTTAAAATTCCCTTACTAAGGCAAGAAGCTTCTCACTTTGTAAGGGTAATACTCATTCCTAGCCCCTCAGTATGGCCTTCTACTAATCATTTCTTCTTCATCTTCTTCAAACAATGCAAATACACTGCAAATATTTCTAAGTAACGTTTGCAGATTCACGTGTAAATTCTACTTCTAAGCCGTAGTGTTGTTAATCCTTTGAAAAGGCTCATTGTTCACCTCTTGTCTCACAGCTTCTACATATGATCTGCTGTCATTTCTTAAGAAATGTTATGTATCTTACGCATCTCATCATATCTTCATCATATCTTTATTATTGTCCTGCACCCTCCTTCACCTTAGAGACCATTAAAATGCTTTACATTAACCAGTCATTTAGATTCCATGTTAGGATCTAGAATCTACTCTAGATCTAGATTAGATCTAATCCTAAACTCCAACAAAACTAAGTTGCTCCTCTTCTCCCCCACATGCAGGACCCCCCATGCCAGCCTTCAACATAACTACTAACAATGGCACTATCATCTCCCCAGAAGCCCAAACTAAACTACTGGGTGTCATAGTTAATAGCAACCTGAAGTTTGATGTGCATATCAATCAAACTATCAAAACCATTAATAAAAAACTTGGCTCTCTTTACAGAATCAAACCTTTCCTTACCCCACTTGCTAGAACTGCATTTGCCCGTTCCCATCTGCTACCAACTCTTCTCTATGCCTCACCTCTATTCTCCAACTTAAACAAAACAGATCTTAATAAACTATCATCCTGCTATAACCACATTGCCAGATTTGCTACTGGCACAGCCTACCGGACACAACACTGTCACAATCTAAATCGCCTAGGATGGCTTGAACTGCCAAGCCTACTGCAGTTCAACCAGCTAATAGTGGCACATAAAGTCCTTTACCAACCAGAAAATACACCTGCACTAAAAAATATCAGCCCCTACACTAGCACCTGGCCACTGCGATCATCCACTAGACTCCTAGTTCAAACATACAAATCCAACTACTCAGCTGGGAACTCTCTGTTTGCCAACTCTGTTGGAAAAATATGGAACAGACTCCCAGATGACTTGACCGTAGAACCCTCACTAACTCCATTCAAAAACAAATTCAATAAATACTTCAAAACTCATTGGTTATGTCCTTACACTAACCCCGACTGGTGACCCTTCTATTTCTTAGGTGCCTTACCTTCAACTACTTCTAACTTTTTTCTACCACACCATTTCAGGAAGGGTCAATTGTATAACTGCTGCTCAGTGTGTCTTAAACCTGAATGTAATGTTATGTATCTTTAACTTTGAAAATAATGTTATGTTTTGTAAAGTGTTTTATAATAAGTTAGTAGTATATGTACTGAATGCTGGTATTGCTTATGACTGTAATCTGCTAGAAACTAGCATTTACTAAATGTTCAATGTGTATTATTATCTTGGAGCTTTTCTCCCCGGGCCTCCACTGAAAATGGACATGTATTCAGTCGGACTATCCCGGTCAACAAATGTAAAATAAAATAAATAAATAAATCAATTCGGAATAACATTTCTATGTCTGTGTATGAACAGTCAGCCTTTTTCTGGTTCTTAGTCAAGTCTTAAAGTCTTGTGTTCCTATTGAATCTGAGTGCTTATGCTATTCAGAAATGACCTAGTTAATGCAGTTCTGGATGATTACTTATATCGGAGTTTAGAAAAAGTGTTCTCTACTGCAAAATGTAATTGTAACAATTATGTCACCTCACAGATAGACGTTGCACGTTCGATTCTCAGTTAGAGCGTCTTCTGTGTGTCGACATGCGTGAATGGGCATTCCTTCGCTGAAGGTTGTGCGTTAGGCCCAGCAAGCCAGCACATAAAACTCTACTGCCAATCATTAGCGGACTGGAGTTCCGCTGTGGCAACCCCTAACCGGGAAAAGCCGAAAGACAGACTGACATTAGCTCTACTATTCTTACCTCTTTTATTATACTCAGCGTTACTGTTACACTTGATTTTATTTTGGTGTCTTTCACAACTAGGTATGGTTGAAAAAAGACCACTGGCTCTGCTCATTTCATTGTACAATAAATAAATTAGTAAAATGAATTGCTTATGCCAGTTATATCCAGGTACCCAGTCACTCAACAACCCAGACCAAACATGGTTATCAGCTACAAGGACACATACATGTAAGTTACTTCAAGGCTCTCATCACAAATATTTACCCAAACATTATTCTCAGTTTTATATACCACTGATTCAAGTGAAAGTTACATATAAAAGCCATAAACAATATAAGCCTTGCAGTGTTGCACACTAACAAACAGCAGCGTTATACACTTACCTCTTACATTCTCACATGACAGCAATCAAATCGTTTACCTTTATTGTGCTGTTCCAGATGTATAGCATACTCTTCTGTCCAGCTGCACTTGCATGATTTTGTACCACACATCACTGCTGTCAGTGAACATCTGGTTATATTGCTGTTCTGAGTACAATATGGACTCTTGCCTCACATCATATTATCATACACCAAAGCTCAAGGCAATATTTCACCAGTCAAACCCTCATTCCTCCCTCGCACTACATGCATGGTAAGCCATGCACCCTCCCCATGCACACAGTGCTACTCCAGACACTGCACAGTGCTTTAGAGTGATACACATCATAACATGTTCCTCATTCTCACACCTTGTTATCATCCATTGCACCCCCAGATAATGCAGCATCAGTCAAAACACTCCTTCTTTTCTTGCAGAGCATTTCTTTTATCCGTGCTACACCCTATGCCTCTGCAATCAGAAGAAACCCCTTCACACTGTGTCAATCACATAAGAGTTTGTCTGTGCTTGTACTACGTTTACATAATAGTATATCTGTGCTTGCTCAATGTTTACAATAGAGTCTGTCCGTGCTTGCTCAATGTTTACAATAGAGTCTGTCCGTGCTTGCAGAATGTTTACATAGGAGTCTGTCCATGCTTGCTCAATGTTTACAATAGAGTCTGTCCGTGCTTGCAGAATGTTTACAATAGAGTCTGTCCATGCTTGCTCAATGTTTACAATAGAGTCTGTCCATGCTTGCTCAATGTTTACAATAGAGTCTGTCCGTGCTTGCAGAATGTTTACATAGGAGACTGTCCATGCTTGCTCAATGTTTACAATAGAGTCTGTCCGTGCTTGCAGAATGTTTACAATAGAGTCTGTCCATGCTTGCTCAATGTTTACAATAGAGTCTGTCCGTGCTTGCAGAATGTTTACATAGGAGACTGTCCATGCTTGCACAATGTTTACATAGGAGTCTGTCCATGCTTGCACAATGTTCACATAAGAGAATATCTGTGCTTGCACAATGTTTACATAAGTCTCTGTCCGTGCTTGCACAATGTTTATGTGCACCTCATCTCTTCACAGAATTACACTGGTTTCATCACCACATTTTTGTCACATTATATTTCCAGATGTGCCTCTTCATACTGTTGGTGCAAGAGCAACACGCGTTCTTATTCTGCTGTCATCTTTCAGCATACATTTGTAAAATACAACTTTTTTGCACTTTTGTATAAAGGTCCATACTATGTGCACACTACCCTACAGTAACCTGCTGTCCTTACCTCTCACAACTGATTTCAAAACATAGTCTTTCTCAAATGTCACCTACGTAAATAACATCAATATGTTTAGCTGTTGCACACCAGGTTATCTGAAGTGATATTTCAGAACAATGGTAAATAAACAATAAGTACAATTCCTATTTATAGCTGCTAACTCTATTCATATGGAACTCGGTCCCAAAAAACAGTTCTGTCAGTAAAATGGCTTTCTGCTCCAAAACCTAGTTCGACCACTCTTACTGTCAAAAAGCTCGGACCTGTTAATAGTCCTACCCACTATCATTGTTATCTGCATATCTTTGTCCCACTTCCCCTCACACCCTCTGGTAATGCAGATCTGCGATTCCTCTCATGCAGTGGCCTATTAAAGCTAAATGGGGCAGTGGTTATTCCAGGAAATGAGCTGAGACTGTGAGTATGACAAGTAGGTGGCTACTGTGCAGATAACCGCTGATGCAGATTTTTGGCTGCCATTTTTGCTGTACCCAGGCATTCATTTTTACACTCAGCAACAGAATACTTGCACTCACCTTTGATTTCAGATGTGGGATTCACATTACTTCATTCTCCACCCACATAAAAAACACAGCTCATTCCTTCCATGTCTGTTCTGGGATCAAGTAACGTAGATTCATTCTTTGATACTTGTCAGCTGTGTCACATATACCACGTCTCTGAGAAAGTATGACAGTCACTCTCTTGAGTTAGTATGATGGTCACTGTTATAAATTATGATGTAAAACAAAGTGCATAAAATGTGAAATGTGATTTGGACTTAAAAAAATCCAAACATTTTAATTTTTTCCTTCACGTATTACAGGATCATTCCTGATTTTATGTCCATTGATGTTAGTTTTGTGCATGTCATAAGACTTGCAGGTAGTTTTGCATTTTCACATAAACTGGATCTACATAAAGTGTATTGTTACACTTCTCACACGCCTGTGTTTACAGCTAATTTCATTTCTGGATATACACCTGATGTTAAAGTAGTAAGTGGTTTGAAAACAAAACAAAGATTATGACATTTTAAAGAATGGGCAAACTGTACATCAACACCCTGATTGGAGAACAAAAGTTCTCCAGTAGGGTATTAATGTACAAGTAAATGCCACTAAAAAAACAAGCCCATTGCTTCACGGTACCATATCAAACTGCTGTGGAGCTCGGATGGCAAAAATACAAATGGCTGCCATTACTTTACACTCCCTAAGCATCGCTTTTGCTGTTTAACGAGTGTAAAAAAAAAAGGCAGAAAAAATATGTATGTATGTGTATGAGTGTGTTTATGTTTTTGTCTGTGTATGTGAGTGAATGCGTGTATGAAAGCAAAAGAAACTGTGTGTGTGAGATTGAGCGAGAGAGAGAGAGAGAGTAGTCTTTTGCGCATAGCTCTTAACCGTCCACATTTTCACAGAATGTCCAGATTTTTGCCTCATGGTGGTGGTGCTGCGGTCTCGTTGTCACCTCACAGTAAGACGCTGTCCGGTTCGATTCTCACCTAGAGCGTCTTCTGCATGGAAACATGTGTGAATGGGCGTACCTTCATTGAAGGTTGTGCATCAGGGCTGGTAACTCGGCACGTAAAAATCAACTACCAATCATTAGCGGACCGGAGTTCCGCTGTGGCAACCCCTAACTGGGAAAAGCCGAAAGACACAACAACGACAACATTTTTTGCCTTTTCCTCATAAAATTAATGGTTTTCTGATGTTTTCTGGCAAATCAGTGAGAAGTGAATTCACTAAATAATGACAGACATTGAGTTTCAGGCTTTATACCTTTCAGAAAATGTATTGTAATACAAGATATTTTATTTTAGCAACTTTCTAAGTTTATAAGAGCAATAGTTACAATTTGTCCCTATTTTTGGAGCTTTGTCCTCCCATTACTTTTGGCTTTGTCCAGATTTTTTGTGCTAAGAGGTTGAGAGTTATGCTTGTGTGAGTGAATGCGAGTGTGAAACCAAAGGAGACTGTGTGTGCATACGTATGTGTGTGTAAAAGCAGAAGAGATGTGTATGAGAGAAAGAGAAAGAGAGAATGGGGTTTCTGTAAAATTGTTGTGTTTTACTTATTTATTTTTTAAAAAGACTATTTTTTATATATTTTTGATGTAAAATGCTTCTGCCTCAATTAAGATATACTAAAGAAATTTTGAAACATTAGGTGGAGGAACTATTTTACATGAAAAATCTATTACAAAATAATATAGTACTTAAAAATAAGTAAGTAAAACAGAACAATTTTACAGACAGCCCATTCTGTAAGTGCAATGATGTCCTCCAGGTTGTGTGTTAATGTGTAATTAATGGCATTCCAGGAGTGTATAGGCCCTGCGCCTGTGACGTTGGGCCTCATAACACCCCTGGGTGGACATTAATTACACATTAACACACACCCTGTCGAGCATTACTGCTTACTTGTTTGCTACTTTAGTTTTACTGCTGACTCAGTTTGCCCTTATGACCACACCCACAAAAATGATGTCAATTTAGGTATTGCCAATAATTTACATACACATGCAATGCATTCTGGGTAATAAAATGCACTATACATCTGTAGAGAATAGCTACTTAGATTATGGTTTCATTAACAGAGAATCAAATATGTTACAGTTTTAAGGCTGGGCATTCCACCTATAAGAAATAGCTGAAAATTGTGTTACTAGGACTTCCTAATTGTTGCAGCTTGCATGGAAAATGGTAACTTATACACTAATGAAGGAAGTGAGGGATTGTGAGTACAGTCTGTCATCACAGGACTCCACTGAGTACAGTCTTCCATGATGTCATGTCAGGCATTTTCAGTTTCAAGAAAAATTCAAGGGGCGGTGCTTATGATTGAAATTAATTGTGAAAATAGCATACTATTTGCCTCAGACAGTCTAAAAATTGATATAGTATATGGTAAGTGAATTACTGCAATCACTAAGAGATGGTTATTTGAAGCTGCAGTGGTACAGCGGTAGCGTTGTTGCCTCAAGCAAGAAGTTCTCCTGTTCGATTCTCGGCTGGAGTGCCTTCTGTGTGGAGTCTGCATGTCCTCCCCATGGTCGAGTAGCCTCCGAAAGACATGCATGAATGGGTGTGCCTTTGCTGAAAGTTGGGTGTCGGGCTGGCAACTCGGCACCATAAAAATCGACTGCCAATCATTAGCAGACCGGAGTTCCACTGTGGCGACCCCTAACTGGGAAAAGCTGAAAAGACTTACAACTAAGAGATAGTTATTTACATTTGCCAAAAAAATTGTGACAGTACCCTTTAATTTTTGTTTGGTTAACCAGGTGAGTAAGTTGACTAAGAATGACAGCTATTTAATGAAATGACCTAGTTTTAGAATCTGGCACATACATGCATCTGTATAATACACATAATATAACATTAGAGACTTCATGGTGGTGCTAGAGACACACCAAAGTATCAAAACAGCAAATAGCAGAATATGGAGTATCCTGTCCAGAAGCAAATTCTGCAAGGTTATATACAGTTACTATAACCTGCCCTGCTCTATAAATCACCTATTCTGCAGCTACATAGCAGCCAGCTTACTTACTCGTTTGATAGTTGTTTTTTTTTTTTGAGATGTTGTGCAGATGGTTACATGCTCTGAAAGCATGCAAATCTGGCCAACTGCCACCAAGCTGTACGGAGAACAGTGCTGTCTGATCGGTAATGGCAGAAGTTATTTCCAAATGAAGAAAGGATGAATAAGGGGAGGGTAACCCAAAGCATAGCCACGAACCATGTTCAGCATATAAACAATGGCTGTTACTTTTGTATAACTTAAACTGCAGTAATAGTGTGCTGTTCATTATTGTTCACTTATGCAATTAGGTGATACTGGTTTGAGTAGGCAAGTGTGTGTGTGTGTGTGTGTGTGTGTGTGTGTGTGTGTGTGTGTGTGTGTGTGTGTGTGTGTGTGTGTGTGTGTGTGTGTGTGTGAGAGAGAGACACAGTTTTATCCATTTCTAAGATTTCTAAGTCGTCTGTCACTATATTTAATTCATTTGCTATGCTTCTTTTTCATCTTGTATCTGCAATGTTAAATTGATTTTTTTTTTCATCGTACATCTACTCTGTGAAGCAGATTTTCTATAATATATGAATTAGTTCAGTTTTATGGTTTTGTAGTGCAATATCAACTGCACAAGAATGAGTGTTTTAACAGTGTTCCATTAAGAAGGCATATAGACATGCAGTTCATAATTACTAACACGTAAGGTAATCGTTACCACCACTATCATTGTTTTTGCTGTACTTTTCCCATTGCTAGTAGTATTGTTTCTGTGGCAGAATGTTTCTTTTATTTAGCTTAATTTAATTTTCAGTTTCCCATAAAAATGCAAGGACAATCATGAGAGCAGTTAAGGAAGATGAGGTGAGCATTCTATAGATTTTCAAAAGTCTTATTAGTCAGTTAAGTTCCTTAAACTTATAGTGGTTACTTGAATTTATAATTCCAAATTCTGCAGTTTAAAAATGTGCCTTTCACTTTAACATGTATTTTTCATTTAAAGACATTGTAATGTACGCATGGCGTCTTTGCTCACTTTTGCCTGTGTGCAAATTTTTTCCCATTGACCCAAGCAGCAAGGCAACCAGTTTAATTCTTGTAAGATTATAAATCTGGTTATTAAAATCACTGCTTGGACAGGCAAACGCAATGTTTATGAATGACTAAGTAAAAGGCACCAAGTTTCAAACAAGGGTGACATATCTTCTCCCAGTGCACCCAGGATCTGAGCAGCAGGAATGCATATGCATGGATGCATGCATGCAGCAGGAATGCCCATTAAGGCTCAAACATGCTCATATACACAAGCTGTTCCATCTGAACAGGTAGCTGAAACTCGTGTCTGCCTCAAAGAGAAGAAATAGAGCTTCCTTTAGGATACTGAATCATTCCTTTTAACCAGCTTCCACGAATGAGGTCCATTCCAGAATTCAAGTCATAGCTGTAGTCAGTAGTACTGCAGTTAACAGATTTAGGTGCATCAGAACTGTTGCAATCATTCGTAGACCAAGATCAGGAAACGCATACTAGGCTAATCCGGAAAGGTAAAATGATTCTATTGAGTCTACTATGAATAATCATCTCACTTAATCAACACACCATTACATGACCTTAAAACATTTACAACCCTGTGGGGATGCGACTCTGTTCCCAAGGTCACAGAACACAGTTTTTAGGGGACCAAGCACCCCTGCAATCCCTGATATGGGGAGAAGCCCCCACATTTTTTAACTATAATTAGGTTATGAAAAATGAAAATCACTGCTTGGCAATTCAGATGCTGTGCTTATCAATATACACATATACACATACATATAGTATATATATATATATATATATATATATATATATATATATATATATATATATATATATATATATATATATATATATATATATATATATATATATATATTGATAGATAGAGGATATATAGAAACAGATTAGATATAGATATAGATATAGATATAGATGTGTGTGTATGTATATAATATGGATACCCTCATTTCGGACAAACTGAATGCTAGTTGAATCAGCAATGATAACTAACATTTCAATATTTCATTTGACTGAAAGGCTTTTAACACATGTGAGATTACGGAATACTGGGATTAAAAGATTTGTTTTCCTTTTCCCCAGTATTGTGTAATCTTGGAGTTAATATATATGCAGTTGCTGGTGTAAGGGAGATGCAGTCCTCCATATGGTGGGGTTGGGGGGGGGGCTTTTCCTCCCTGAAAAAAAAAAACTTAAAAAGTAAATGTTATCTGTTTCAAAGTTCATTTGAGAAGTTTGATTAGTTAGTGTTCAAACCGTTTGTGACTGATGGAGCTGCTCTGAAAGCTTCTTTGATCAGTCACTTGCTCAGTAAAAAAACACAATAACTCTGAGATTGCAAGGCAAAAAGTGAGATAAAACACATTCATCTTCTTATTCTTCAATTCTTCTCTGAGTTTCATGCCAAATAAATCAGTCAGGTGACCTTACAGATATGATGTTCTGGGTATCACCTAAATGGAGGTCAACAAACAGTAGGAATACTGATTCTTTTCATCATTTTGAATCCAGTTATGTTGAGTAATTTGGATGTCATCTTGTTCTGAGAAAACATTCATGTTTTTCTTAAGAAATAATACCTCTGGCATGACTGAAACAACTTTGACTGATGGCTTGATATTCTTGTTTAGTCCAAGACCAGTCTAAAGTTTAATCATATTTTATAATACCTTGATGAAGCCCAGTCTGCCATGAATCCAGATAATGAAATTAGTAACTAATTGTGCCTTTTCTGTCTTGTTTACCCATAGCATGAACTACTTCTAGTGGCTTATGTGTGATAATCTGTACAAAAAACTTACCATACATGTTTCACCAGTGATACTGGTAAATATGATGCAGCAGACAGCTAAGAAGGGAGTCACTCATGTTTAACTGTTGTGTATACTGTTACAGGCCATAAGATGGTTAAGAATTAGCAAACTGTGATAAAGGCAACTATTAATATGCCAGTTTGTAGCTATCATTGCATGTTTGCACACTTTACTGAAGGAACTTGAATATCTGCACAGAAAAAGATTACCAGTTTTTGAAACAAATCAATAATGAAGTTTTTCCTTTTTAATGAAACTTCCAGTGACTTAATTCTACACATACCTCAATGCGGTCAGCTCACGGTAGTGTACAGTCTTCTTTGGTTTGTTTAGTTAACCGACTAAACATGGGTTCAGACTTTACCTGTCTATGTCTGATTTCCTCTCTTCTGCTCTGTATGCATTACATTCTTCTTGTTAAACTGGAGTTTATTTCCTAAAGATGTATTTATCCTAACAATGGAGACTGATAACAGGTGAAGATAAATGGAGTTTGAAGAGCATGAATATCTCACCAATAGCATTAATATTTTTTATTGCCATTAAGTCAGCATTACTAAGCATTTAACAACATCCTACCATGTCATCAGTCACTTATCACTATTGCACCCATGTCAACTACCATTTAATATAAATGCACTCATGTTGTCAGTCATTTAACACCACTGAACCCATGTCATCTGTCATTTATCACAACAGTACCCTTGTTGTCAGTCATTTAACACCACTGTATGCATGTCATAAGCCATTTATTACTACTGCACCCATGTCATTTCTCATTTATCACAACAGTACCCATGTTGTCAGTCATTTAACACCATTGCAGTCATGTATAACCACTCTATCC
Source organism: Protopterus annectens (assembly GCF_019279795.1). Classification (NCBI taxonomy): domain Eukaryota; kingdom Metazoa; phylum Chordata; order Ceratodontiformes; family Protopteridae; genus Protopterus; species Protopterus annectens. The sequence continues at coordinate 74,847,008 of NC_056745.1, forward strand.
ATGTCATAAGTCATTTAGCACTACTGTAGTCATGTCATTAATCATTTAACAACACTTTACCTATGTCATCAGTTATTTATCATGCTGTACCCATGTCATCTGTCATTTATCACACTGCACTCATGTCATCTGTCTTTAACACTGCTGTGCTCATATCATCGGTCATATAACACTACTATACCAATGCCTTCAGTCATTTAACACCATTGTACTCATGTCATCCATCATTCATCACACTGTACCCATAACATCTGTCATTTAACATCACCTCATTCATGTCACCAGTCATTTAACACTGCCACACTCATGTCAAACATAATTTAACACCACTGTACCCATGTTGTCAGTCATTTATCACCACTGAAACAGTGTCATCAGGCATTTAACACAACTGAACAATCTCATCAGGCATTTAATACCACTATACCCAGTGTCATTTATAAGAAGGTACCTCAGTCGGCAGTCATTTGACACCATTGTACCAATGCCATCAGTCATTTAACACCACTGTATCCATGTCATCTGTCATTTACCATAACCCCACTCATGTCATCAATCATTTAACACCACTGTTCCCATGTCATCAATCATTTATCGCCACTGTACCAATATCTTTCATCATTTAGCACCACTCCTCTCATATCATCACTCATTCCACAACACTGCACCAATGCCATCAGTCAGCACCACTGTACCCATGTCACCTGTCATTTAACACCACTGTACCCAGAGTCATCTGTCATTTAAACACCACTGCACTCATATCATCAGTTATTTATCACCACTGTACCAATGTCATCAATCATTTAATGCCCCACTGTACCCATGTCAGTCATTTATAGTACAGCACCCATGTCAGTCATTTAACACTGCTGCACTCCTGTAATCAGTCATTTAAAACTATTGCACCCATGTCACCTGTCATTTGTCACAACTGCACTCCTGTCATCCTTCATTTTACACCACTGTGCTCATGTCATACTTCAGTTATCAGCAATGCACTCATGTTAGTCATTAAATGCCATCCTATCCATGTCATAAGTTATTACCACTGAATATAACTAATCATTTAACCCTATGATACGTATACCATTAGTTATTTAACACAGCTGTAACCATGTCATCTGCCATTAAACAGCACTGCAGTCATGTTAGCAGTCATTTATCACTATTGTACCCATGTCACCTGTAATGTAGCACCAATGCATCATATCATCACTCATTTAACATCACTGTAACCATGTCATCAGTAATTTATCACCACTGTGCCATTTTCATCAGTCATTTAACACCCCACTGTACCCATGTCAGTCATTTATATTACAGCACCCATGTCATCAGTCATTTAATGCTACTGTACCCACCTCACCTGTCATTTATCACAACTGCACTCATGTCATCAGTCATTTAACACCACTGATACCCATGTCAGTCATTATCACCACTGTACTCCTGTCATCCTTAATTTTACACCACTGTCCTCATGTCATTCTTCAGTTATCAGCAATGCACCTATGTTAGTCATTGAATGCCATCCTATCCATGTCATAATTTATCACCACTGACTATAACTAATCTATCATTTAACCCTATAATACGTATACCATTAGTCATTTAACACAGCTGTAACCATGTCATCTGCCATTAAACAGCACTGCAGTCATGTTACCAGTCATTTATCACTATTGTACCCATGTCATTTGTAATGTAGCACCAATGCATGTTATCATCACTCAGTTAACATCACTGTACCCATGTCATCAGTAATTTATCACTGCTGCACTCATGTCATCTCTCATTTTTACCACTGTACCCATATCATTACTAATTTACCACTACACCCAGTCATTTATCACACATTAACCATGGCATCTGTCATTTAACACTGCCACACTCATGTAATCAGTCATTTAACACCACTGCATCCATTTTATCAGTCATTTAAAACTACTGCACCAATGTTATTAGTCATCTAACACCCCACTATCAGTCATTTATAACACATTACCTATGTCATCAGTCATTTAATACCACTGCAGTCATGTCATCACTCATTTATCAGCACTGTCCCAATGTCATCAGTCATGCAACACCACTGTACCTTTGTCATCAGCCATTTATCCCCACTGTACCATTGTCATCTGTCATTTAACACCACTGTACTCATATCAAGTCATTTAACACCACTGTACCCATGTCATCTGTCATATAGCACAACTGCATTCCTACAATTAGTTCTTTAACACCACTGTACCCATGCCATCTGTGCCTTGTCACCAGCCATTTATCACCACTGTACCTATGCTATCCTTCATCTAACACTACTGTCCCATGCTATCATTCCTTTTTCATCACTGTAACCATGTCATCATTCATCACACTGTACCAATGTCATCAGTCATTTATCACAATTGTAACTATGTCATGAGTCCTTTGCTATCACTGAAAGCATGTCATGACTCATTTATCACCACTTGTACCCTTGTTATTTGCCATTTAACACCAATGCACTCATGTCATCAGTCATTTAACACCATTGTGCCTATGTCATCTATCATTTATCACATCTGTGTCATGTTGTCAGTCATTTAACACTATTTCAGTCATCTCTCTAGTCAATTATCACCACTCTACAAGTGTCATAAGTCACTTATCACTGCTGTAGTCATGTCCTCAGTCATTTAACACCACTCTACTTATGGCATCAGTCATTTTCACATTGTATCCATGTCATCTATAATTTAACACTGCTGCAGTCATGCCATCATTCATTTAATGCTACTGTACCCAGGTCATGTAACACTACTGTAAATATGCTGCCATCCTTTTGTCATTACTGTATTCATGTCATCAATCATTTAACACAATTTTACCCATCTAATCAGTTATCACCACTGTACCAATATCATAAACATTTAATACCGCTGTAGTCATGACAGACTTTTGACACCAGTATATCCATGTCATCGGACATTTATCACCACTACACCCATGTTATCTGTCATTTAGCATCACTGCACTCATGTCATCTGTCATTTAACACCATTATACACATGTAATCAGTCATTTTCACCACTGTACCCTTGGCATCTGTCATTTATCACCACTGTATCAGTGCCATCTGTCATTTTACATAGCTGTACTCATGTCATAGTCATTTAACACCATTGTACTCATGTCAGCTACCATCTATCATAACTGTAACCATGTCAGTCATTTAACTCCATTGCAGTCATGTTATCACTTATTTATCATCACTATACTAATATCATTAGACATTTGGCACAACTACACTCATGTCTTCATTCATTTAACACCACTGTACTGATGTCATCAGTCCTTTAACACTATTGTACCCATGTCAGTCATTTAATATCAGTGTACTCATGTCATCCATCATTTAACACCAATGTACTTATATTGTCACTCATTTAACACCACTGTACCCATGTATCACCGCTGTAACCATGCCAGCTGTCATTTAGCATCACTGTACTCATGTCATCATTCATTTAATGCTTTCAAGCTTAGCCTGAATGAAATTTCATTCCTCCTGACACCTGAAGAATTCCTGGCTAGGCAGGCTTTGCCTGAGCTAAAATTTTGAGAATGCACTTTTTCAGCTTATCTGTAAACAAATGTATACATCTCAAAAATTATAAAAGTTCCAAAAAAAGTTAAAATACAAGTTATTCAGCACACATTCCTCTTCACAGCAATGATCATATGTCAGTCAGAAATAATAATGGTGTTATACTGAATAAGTACTTAGATAATAGATACTATGTACATTTAATTATTATAAATAGGCAAACCAGTATTAATATATTGTAACCATAGTAGACAGACCCAACTATCATTGTGACTTTTGTTCAGGCTAATGTAATCTTCATTTGCCTGCAATCTAGATTTGTAGATGGCACTTTGTTTTTGAGATGGATGGCACAGTTGTGCAGCAGTTAGCATTGTCACATCACAGCAAGAGGTTCTCTGGTTCGATTCTCAGCTGGGGTGCCTTCTGTGTTGAGTATGCATGTCCTACCTGTATTCACATGGCTTTCCTCTGGTTGCTCCAGTTTCCTCTCACCTTCCCAAGACATGCTGCAAGTGGATTTGACACTCTAAATTGGCCTTGAGTGTGTGCATGTGTGTGCCTTCTGTGGACGGTTGGGTGCCGGATGGGCAACACAACACCATAAAATTCCACTGCCAATCATTCTGCAGACCAATGTTCCACTGTGGTGACCCCTAATGGGAAAAGCTGAAAGGAGAAGAAAAATACTTTTGTCTTTGAGATATTTACATAACTATGAATAGTAAGCATATGTGAATATTTAATGGACAAATTAATGTAAATATTTGCCATGCAAAGCTGATTATACACCAACTATCAGTGTAACCTTTTTTAAGCATTGTGTATACTTTTATTTGATACAATGAAGTCTCAAATAAACACCCTCTGGATTGAAGTTATAGGTTCATAGGTGTGTACTAGGCTAATGGCCCTGGGGCCTTTACAAGCCTAGCCATAGGATTAACCTGGTATTGTGCCACCTGACATTAGTTCCCAGTGCCTCTGTCAAGTAGAGCTACTGGAGTTATCCCAGGGGTGAATTTTCTATTTCCCATCCACTCATCAAGATTTCTCTTGAAGAGGGTCAGTGAGGTGCACTGCTTGACATGTATGGGAAGTCTATTCCATAGCATGGGCAGTCTCTGGGTTATGAACCTGTCCCTCCAGTATGTTCTGTTGATTGTGGTAATGAGGTTGAGGTCTCTGGAGCATGCTGTGTGGAGGGATTGGGATTTCTTTAGATGTAGCATTTCTAACAGAGCTGGGTCAGACAAGGCTTTGTAAGTCAAGCAGAGATCGCCTCTAAGTAGGCAATATGAGACAGAGAATAGCTGGAGTTTTTTTAGTCTGTCTATATAGGACAAGTGTTTAAGGCCTATGATCCTCTTTGTGAGGTACTCTTACAGTCTCTCCAGTTGTTGCAGGTGTCTAGTGAGGTACATGCCAAATGGGGCATTGTACTCAATGACTGGCCTAATGAGAGAAGAGTAGAAGGAGACAATGACCCCTTTCTTCCTGGATGCAAAACCCTTAGTAATGAGATGTGCCACATAGAAGGACTTTCTGACCACAGTGGCAATGTGGTGATCAAAAGAGAGGTTGTTGTCAACCTGTGCTCCCAGATCTCTTATAACAGCTTCTGTGTTCAGTGGACTACCATCAATGTGGTAATTCATGAGAATCGGGTTTTTCCCAAAGGGGATAATGACACATTTTTTGGCATTGAGCTTAAAACCATGGTTCTGAGACCAGTCGCTGGTCTCAGTGAGGCCATTCTGTAGGATGTCAACATCACTTGGGGAGTTAATAATAGCTCCCAACTTGCAATTATCTGCAAACTTTGTTAGCCAGAGTCCCTTCGTGTTGGCCTGGACTTCAGAGAAGTAGATACCAAACAGGAGAGGACCCAGGACCGAACCCTGTGGGACTCCACTCGTGACTAGTCAGCAGTCTGACTTGGAGTCAGATACTTTCACACTGTGGGTTCTATCTATGAGCCAGTTTGCAACCCACCTAGTGATATGGGGGTTGATGCCTAGCTTAGTGAGTTTTTCTATGATTCCTGAGTGGGGAATGGTATCAAAGGCCTTGGGCAGATCAAGGTAGGCTGTATGAACCACCTTGCCTTCATCCACAGCTCTGGTGACTGACTCAAAGAATTTGACCAAGTTGAGCAGGCATAATCTACCCTTCACAAAACCAAACTGTGTGGGATCCAGAGTTTGTAGATTCCCTATATCTTTGTTTAATAGGTCCATGATGATGCATTCCATAGCTTTGCATATCAGACTTGTCAGGTTAATGGGGCGATAGTTCCCAGGGTCTATAGTCACTCCTCCTTTGTGGAGAGGGATGACTGTAGCAGTGTGCCATTCGGTAGGGACAAAGCCTGAGGTGAGGCTGTGATTGAAATGGGCACACAGATGAGGTGCCAGTTCCCTCTGTAGTTCATGTAAAACATAGCCAGTGATATTTTCAGGTCCCATAGAAACTGTATTCTTGGCCTTGGATAGTGCTGCTTTAACCTGTGCAGCAGTAATACTGGATGCCTGGCAATCTACTTGTATTGTGATTGGTCCTTTGGAGGGGGGGGGTAAAGTTGGCAGTGAATCTGTCAGCTAGTATATTGGCAATATCTGTTGGCTCTGTATAGGAGGCACCATTGTGCAATAGCTCAGAGCAAATCTGGGTATTGACGTGGAGGATTCTTTACATAACTATAGAAGGCTTTGTGATTGTCTTTACTGTCTGCTGAAATTCTGTTTTCATAGCTAGCTTTAGAGGATTTGATGGGGGATCTCAACTTTTTGTTGAGGCTGATAAGGGAGTTTTTCCAGTCTTGGGACTTAACCTTATTCTGCATCAGTTTCCTCTTTCTGTTGTAGAGTTTATGGTAGGTGACCACGAGATTGGCTTCCTTTTTTTTGAGGAGAGTGTCTTGGTTCTATTTGGTATGGTGAGATCCATGCATTTGTGTACATGTTCGTACAGTGCATTGGTGTATGATTTGGCATTCATTAAACTATTCTCCATTTGCATAGGTGCCATTAAGTTAGCCACCTCTGTTTTTAGGAGCCCAAAGTTAGCTTTGGAGAATTCATGCAACTATTCCCCATTTGCATAGGTGCCATGAAGTTAGCTGCCTCTGTTTTTAGAAGCCCAAAGTCAGCTTTGGAGAAGTTTTTCATGGTGGTTACCTTTGTGGGGGGTGGGGGGTGGGATGTGGATTTCCAAGGTGATTAGTTTGTGGTTGTATCTAACCAGGGAGGAGCTGACTATTGGTGTAGAGCAACGATCATCCATGTTAGCAATGACCAGGTCAAGGATGTTGCTACCTCTAGTGGGGGTAAGAACTAACTGGTCCAGGGCACTGGAATTAATGAACTCCAGGAAACATTGGGCAAGTGTTTTGGTACACAAGTAGTTTTCCCAGTTAATGGAGGGGTAGTTGAAGTTGTCTAGTATGAGAGTGTTAGGTTGGACCCTAATATTCTCCAGGGTGCTTAGAAACGTGGAGTGCGAGTCTTGCGACATGGTTGGGGACCTATAGCAGGCTAGGACCTGAATCGCTGTCTTACTAGCTGTACCTGAAGTATCTCTGATATGTTAATGTCAATCTGAGCATATGTCATATATTCATAATATTTCCAGGAAAAAAACTCAATTTTTGTATTATCAACTATACCACTGGTGCAAGGAGCCACTCATGACCTTTTTGGTGACTGGGCATGTGAAATATTTGCTAGATCAGGAGTCATTTAAATGTACAAAAATACAGTATTCTCTTTGCATGAGTCTAGAAATGCAACCTTATTAATGCAGGCTTCACAGTTTGCATACAGTTTTCAGTGAGGCAGTAAAATAACCTTCAGTCAAAAATACTGATAATAACAGAATGTGCTGTACATTTGAGTGCAAACACTTTTTGTTTGTATGCTGCAAGGCTTAGAAACCAAGGCTAAAGAGGTGTTTAAAACTTTCAGGGGGGTTGTATTATTAGCAAATACTTCATACAAGTTAAGTTACTTTGTTTTGGACTGATATGCAGAAAGTTATGGCAGTGCAGTCTTTAGAAGGCAGACACTTGGCTATGAGTGCAGTAGTCTGGTCAAATATCCAGCATTCCAGAATATTAACTACACTGTTCAGGAGGAAAAAGGAATATTTCAGTTTATAACAAAAATATAATTAAAAAAAAGATTTTTTAAATAAAGAATGCTTTTTATTCAGTCGCTCTAAAAAGTAAAAAAATAAAGACTGAAAACTTTGCAAAAGAAACACAGATAAGCCTATTTCAGAAAAGCATTTAAGGTTGGTTTTGTTGATTCCTGCTACTTCTTCCGTTACCTCATTACCAGAATCAGCAAAACCAACCTTGAATGCTTTCTGAAATCAGCTTGTCTGTGTTTCATTTGCAAAGTTTTGTCTTCATCCTTATTTTTTTACTTATTATTATTATAATACTTTTATTTATAATGCTTTTTATTGAAATTGGCTTTGTGGCTCTGTCTCTCTGTGGTTCTGTCACACTCCTCCTATTGGTTGCTGTTCCTGCATCTGAGCTGTCCGGGGTGCTGATGTACTGTGTATTGCATAATAATTGATTCCCACTGGATGTATGTGTTGCCTGCTGTCACATCTCCCTATATCATTTCAAACACACACACACACACACACACACACACACACACACACACACACACACACACACACACACACACACACATCTCCATGATACAAAGAGACAAATCTTGGTCTGCCTAGAAAGAAAATACATCTAATATTCTCCCACATAAAAAGTACCTATCTTTAAGAAAACAAACAAAAATAACTACCTACTCAGCCAATGTCATTTATCTTAGAGATAAGTAAATGTCTGCTATAATAATCCAAAAACACTATTAAAACTCTACTGTAGGATATCACATCTATTATATCCTGCTGTGTGCAAAGCACTGGCCAAGAATGTCCTTCTCCCTAAACAAGAATATTGTCTTCCTGTATTCTTGCCACACCATGCTCTTCAACTGTCCAGATTTTCACAGACTGTCCAGATTTTTGCCTCATATTTTTTGGTCTGTTCCTCATAAAATTTGGGGGGGAGGGGTTGGCAAATCACCAGGATGATCTGACGACTGAAGTCATTAAATATTTACATATATTTGAGTTTCAGACTTCAAAGCTTTCAGATAATGTATATAAACACAATCCCTGTTACTCTATCAACTTTCTAAGTTTATAAGAACAATATTTAAAATATGTCCCTATTTTTGGGCCTTTGTTCCTGCATTTTGTCAGGTTTTGTCCAGATTTCTTGCAGTAAGAGGTTGACAGGTATGTTTCACACTCTACTTATACCACTCAAAGATTACAAGTCACTGAGAACAAACGACTGACAGATTTTTCCCTACTTGCTGATGCCTGGACACACTGCTGCAATCTTCTAAATGACCTAATTTGGTTACCGGTTACTGAAAGGTTCACTTATCTTCAGTGCACCTTACTGTATTCAAAATTATGGCTAGTACCCCCTTCTGAAAAGAAAACTCCCAGTCAGGGAAACATCATATTTCCTAATGAATTCCCAGAAGAACTTAATATTCATCATTCCCCCGTTTAAAACATTCATTGGTGAAAGTGTCTTCTCAAGAACAGGCCCAGCTCACACTCATCTATAACATAAACAGAAGTTAGAAAATCAACACAAAGTTTGCTATTACAAGGTAACCAAACCTTTTATGTTATACTTGCATATTTTATAAACAACTAATGCTTTCTTGATATGTTATAACAAAATATTATTGGGTCTTATTTAGTATCAATCCTTATTTAAAAGAAGCATATAGCCCCTATACCAAAATTTACACCGTGGTGTTGCATTCCAGTTGGTTATAATTAAGTTAATGCATGCTTTGTGCCTGTGTGTCAGTTGCAGTTGCACTGAGTTTGATTATATTAGTTTACATATCTAATTCTCCAAATTGTTTTATTCCTATAAATGGGAAATTATTTACTAAAAAGGGACTTGTGCTTCAAGTGGAATTTCACATTTTAAAGCATTAACAGTGAAAAATGCCTAACAGGGGGATAAATAGACAAACATGTTTTATGAATGTAGATGTGGCCCTGCCTGACTAATTTAGTGTAACATTTGAGGAGTTGTTTAACCATTACTAATAGTATAACCTGAAAGTTGTTTACCTTATTATTGCATGGGCTTTGATAATTTGTAGCTGTTGTGCTTTATCAAATGAATTGTGATGTGTTTGTTTTGGAGGGGGGTAATTCCATTCTCTGTGGATATAGTTCATCTTATAGTTTGCAAATGAACGGGTTGTGATGCTTGGAATAGATTTAGAATAAGCTCTCCTTATAGATTTGTTATACGTGTTCTTTAGTCTTGATAATGAGATGAAACACTGTCAGAGAATTAGAGAAACATCTTGTCTGGTTACAAGATGTATTCGTACAAAGTAGAAGTAAAGTTTGTTTTTTTCTCTCTCTCTAGTGCTTGATCTTTCTCATCTAACTACTTATACACGTGAAGCTTTCTCTGGTAAACAGTTTAAGCTTTGTGAATTTTCCCACCCATGCAGAGAATTAGGGCTGTTAACAGCTTCTGATTTTGATTGGTGGACAGTTTAGAAGATTAATTTAAAGAATAGGTGGGACCTATGAGTAATGCATTAGCTCAAAAGTCACTATATTCTCAGTTGAACAAAGTCAATGAAACCATAAGACTGTGAATGGGGAATACAATAAGACACTTAAACTCTGATTTCTGCCTAACTTAAATTAAAATCTAAGTTATGTTGTACTGTTAAGACATCATAGCTTAATAATATAATTCACTGTGCTATAGTAGGTTACCAAAAGTTTATTTTCGCTCTTTCTAGATGCTTAGTTTTGATATCTTTCTTTGAATGAAAAATAAGCATATGGATAGGTCTACTTCTGTAGACCAAAGTTTCACTTACCCAAAATCCATATCACTGAGATGAAAAGGTCGATAGCACCAGAACACCATCATCCCGGAACACCGATTCACCACTCCAGGTAAGTAAAAGCTTGGCCATCCTGTTTAAAGGAAAACCGCACCCACAGACTCAAAAAACATGTTTATTTCATCATGGTTTGGTGTTTCCTATACTTTAACACTGCTCTGGGACTATTTACAGGTTTTTAAATATTTTTATACATAATTTCTGAGTCTGACCACATAGGGTCTGTCATCTTGAAATAATTCTGATTGTTTAGTCTGTCCCATAATTCAGTGCTTGTCTGTAAAAAATTAGGTCATGCATGCCTATTTCTTCCTAAAGCTCCTGCCACTGCACTGACTTTACATGCATACACTGCTGTCTTTCAGTCAGTTTTAAGTATCATTTCATGCCACTCAATGACTACTTGAAACATAAACAGTGCAAATGCCACCGAACAGACTTTCAAAGTGCTTTTTACTGCTACTTATTTTTAGAATGGCTAAACTGCCCTGTTTTGTGAAGCCTGAATTGTACTACTTTGACTCATCTCCCATCCCCTTTCACACCTAACTTATCTAGCTGTCAAAGTGATGAGGGTAATTTGAGAGCCCCTTTTAAATGTTAATTAATTTTTTAAAATGTTAATTGATTAATTTGGGGGCAGTATTATAAAATGGAAGGGTAGCAGATGTAATATGTTTCTTAAATGAAGAAGTCTAGTTTGTAGACGAAAGTGCTCATATTTTATTGTGGACTTTCTATAAAGACTGTTTTTTTACTTCAAATTGGTGGCCTGGATTTCTTTATTCTATTTGGTATTTGGTTCTACAATTACGTGGAGTTTATTGAGTTTTTTTTGGTTGACATCTAGTTGTCTGCCTTTTGAGGTTGTTCAAATTTTTTCTGCTACCCAATATGGAAGATATATCATCGGACTCCACTACCTTGCTTAATGGTGACAATTCCAGTTCTGACAGGGTGGTCAGAATGGAGCAAGGAGTCATTAAAGTTCGGGAGGAAGTGGCCTCATTGAAAGGGGATCTCACTAGGTTCATTGAGCTCTTGAGCCAAAATACACCAGAAGGTGGCACTGTGGTTAAAGATTATACATCCTTGGCACTTTTAAGACCTTCAGCAGCGATGATGACGTCATCTCCACGCTCGGAAGAACTGTGCGCGAGTAATGGTGGACTGTTGGCGGGTACAGGCACTGCAAAAGAAAGTTTTCAAAGGCAAGGATTATTATCAACAGGTTCGTGTAACTGCTTTGGCTCTCGGACTATTCCTGACCATAATGGGCGAGGTGGTGGTACAAATATCAGTGAAAAACAAGGTACTGTGTTATTGACTCGCAATTCTGGTTCAGAAAATCATGGTGCTGTTAATGTTAAAGTTTCTCAACGTATTGAAGCCAACGATAAGCGTAATGGTACAGGCATGGTACCTTCTATATGCTTCAACGAAGTGATGGACAAAAAAATTTGATTTTAACAATAATACTAATGGTATGGTTGGTGGTTTAAATGACAACTGTAGAGGAGAAATTTATAAAGTAATGCCAACATTAAAAGAGATGATTTTTTTACTGGAAAAAAAACTGTTTAAATTGAAATGTTTACAAATCAACAATGGCTATTTGAAATGTTGTTTTAACAATAGAATAGTACCGCAGGGATTTAGGCTATTTAAATACCCTTTTGGTATAAACTACACTGAAGCTATTGTTGATGATTTTCATGATTTTTTAATGAATGTGGTATGGGTTTAGTGTCTAGGCTGATTAAGTGTAACAAAGTGGTTTTGGCTACATTAATTAAAGAAGTAAACAAATTAAATAGTGCTATAGTTAGCGACCTGTTGTTTTCAGAGTTTGAGCAGTTATACTACAGGTTGTTAGCTAAAATAGATAAAAGGGCTTCTAACATATATTTTAGAAAACAAAAAAGTATGCAAGGGACAAACAACAATATGAGATGGGTAAGATGTACCCTGGTCCATACAAAAATTATAACAATGTGGGCAGTAAGGCATATTCTGCTTTTAAGAATAGGGATACACGAGGGGATCAATACCTAGAAAATAGAGTATTGGTGAATGAAGGTGAAACAGCAGGAGGCATTGACACCCGTAGACCTTTGGATGAGTTAGACTCTTTTTTGGAAGAAGGTGAACATTTTTTAGAACCCAGAAGGTCGGAGCGTTTGGCAAACAAAACAAGATATCCCTCGGATTCAGGTCAAACACAAGACACCTATGGGACAAACTATGGGTGGAAAAAAGTAACGAGGAAGGGGAAATAACACCAATAGAAGATACGGAAGGTATTGTTATGGAGTATAAGGGTTTTAAGATATTTAATTACACTTCAATTACTTTGACAAAGGAACATTTTTCACTTTTTTCGAAAGGCTTTAAATTTGTGAAATCTAACTACGGAGATGTAGCTAATTTGCTTATAGATTTAAAGTTATATCTTAGGAAATTGAAAATTATGTTTCACAATAAAAATAATAGTTATAGTAATGGTAGTGAAGATACTAATAGAGACATTAACAAATACAAAAAGGATGACTACAACAGTACATCTGTAGAACTGGTGAGGAGTAGTACATATAACCCACCCCTACACCCCGTATTGCTAACGTTTGAAAAAATTGTAACAGAAGAGATTTATGAAGAACATGTTAGAAATATATGGAAGGCACAACATTCTAATTTGGCTGTGGATGAAACACTTTTATTGAAAGAATTAGTAGCCCATGGTAACTGCCGCATTATTAAGCCTGATAAAGGGGGTGGGGTGGTTTTGTTTGGTGTGGAGGAATACAAAAATGCTATTATGGATTTATTGTTGGACACTACTACATATTCACCAGTATCAAAAAAACAGATTAATATTGCATATAAGAGAATAGATTCCCTATTGGAGGAATATTTGATTGACAATAGGATAAATATTAAATTACATAGTTTTTTAAGACAGAATTATCCTTCTATACCTTGCTTTTTTGGTGTACCTAAAGTTCACAAATCCATCAGAGAACCCCCCTTTAGACCTATAGTGTCAGCAAAGAACTCTAAGACTCACCCATTAGCAAAACTAGTCAACAATTATACAAAGGAAATAGTGGAAAAAACACCTCATCTCATCAAAGATTCATAGGAATTTCTTAGCAAACTTACCAAAGATATATGGACTGAGAGCTGCAGCTTCTTGACAATAGATATTAAAGATTTGTTTACAAGTATTCCTCGTCTGGAAGGGCACGAATATTTTGGGAGAAGACTCTATAAATATTCTGCCCTTTCTGATGATAAGATTTTGTTAACCTTGGAACTTATGGAAGTGATTTTAGACAATAACTACATCAGCTTCCAAAGGGAATACTACCAACAAAGGAGCGGTGTTGCTATGGGGGCAGCATGTGCCCCCGTCTATGCCAATTTGGTTTTATTAGAATGGGAAAACAGATTTATATTTCCTAGTCATTTCCAAAAACACATAAGACTTTACCTAAGCTTTCTTGATGATATTTTTATTTTGTGGGATAGTACTCATGACATTTTGGAGCAATTTATGGATTACATAAACGCGAGTACCTCCTTCTTAAGGTTCACACATACATGGAATGTAGATAGTATTAATTATTTAGACACTACCATTACAAAAACATCTAATGGCTTTACATCTAAAATATATCGTAAGGATACCTGGTGTAATAGTTATCTACATTACACCAGCCACCACCCCGAGATGCAAAAGAAAAGTATTATAAAAGGTCAAGCTGTTAGAATAGCTAGAATGACCTCTGATTTCAATGACCTTTTGAAAGAGTTTCTCTTTCTTGGTAAAAATTTCCTAGAAAGGGGGTACCCTACGGGTATGGTCATAGAAATTTTAGATGAAGTATATAGAGGCTGGGGTAATAAATATGTGGAACTTTTGGGCAAAACTATTAATAACATTAACACAAAAAAAGAAAAGGAAGGAAAAAATTTCTATGGGGCTTGTGTCTTAGAATACAATATGTTTTCTGAATCATTCACCAATATTATTAGAAAAAACTGGAATACATTGAAAATTAATAAGGAAATTTATGAAACTGTTGGGAATACACCTTTGTTCACTTATAGAACCGGAAAAAACTTTAAAAGAATGTTTGAGGAAGGAGAGAAAAAGAAAGGTATTTTAAAGGCCACTACTTCTTGTGGTAATTGTAATTTTTGTAACATGATTTTGAGAGATACATGGATTAGGTTAAATAATGATTTGAATAGTGTGGTAAGGTTTTGTAAGGGTAACTGCAAAACCAGGATGGTCGTATATATGGCTAAATGCGGGGGCTGTCATGTATTCTATATAGGAAAAACTGATAGGGCACTAAAAGATAGAATGTATGAACACCAATATGATATAAGAACAGGAAAAGAGACGAGTGCCCTATATAAACACTCATTGGTGTGCCCAGCATACAATGGTTTTAAATTTGGCATTATTGATTCCATTTTGGACAATAATGGGAAGGGGGGGAGACACAAAAAACATTTTGCTGGGTAAAGAACTGAAATAGCAGTTGAAACTAAAATCATTTATTTCACCAGGACTTAATGAGTATGTGACCATTAAACCAGTTCTAGTATCTAAAGCAGAAACCATCTAGTACATTTGGCCTCAGATCCCCATTTTTTAATATATTTTTAATATATTTTACATTTTTCAATATATTCTACATTACATTTAACGGGTATATACCCCTAGTGTATAATGAGCATTACACATGGGGTTATTTTCCCTTTGTAATAGTATGATAGGTATGTTGTTATGGACCTTTGCATATTATCCCTGGCAGGACTAATATTGTGTTTTTTATATAGAAATTCATGGATTGAAGTTAAACGGTTTTCTTTATATGTATATATTTTTTGTTGTAACAATATGAGGTATGTTCCACCTTATACCATGTATAGTATTTTTTTAGTTTAAAGTGTTTATATGGTGTATATTTTTTTAAAAGATATATATATATATATATATATATATGTATATATTTTTTTTGAAAAAATATTTTTAAACACATGGAAATGTATTAAATACATGGAAAGTGGAATTTTTATAAAAAAGAGCCCCTTTTAAATGTTAATTAATTTTTTAAAATGTTAATTGATTAATTTGGGGGCAGTATTATAAAATGGTAGGGTAGCAGATGTAATATGTTTCTTATCTGAAGAAGTCTAGTTTTAGACGAAAGCGCTCATATTTTATTGTGGACTTTCTATAAAGACTGTTTTTTTACTTCAAATTGGTGGCCTGGATTTCTTTATTCTATTTGGTATTTGGTTCTACAATTACGTGGAGTTTATTAATTTGAGATGTTACCACCTGTGATTGACAGCCCACAGCAGCAGCTTTCAGTCATGTACAGTTTCCTTGTTCTAGCCTTTACTTTCTGTATGGGTAGGGGAAGGACCAAGGAGCTGTGACATCACAGCATGGGTGAATATTTAGAAAGGTCATGGAGATGTCAGTTTGGGGAAGGAATTGGCCAGAAAACTGCCTGTATTCATTGGTGTTGATGACATCAATGAAGTGCAGACTGCAGCAAGCTTTACCAAGCGGGACACTTTTTTTTTTAAAGTGAAACCACCACAGTACAGTAAGGCACTGTTCTAGTGGAGAGAAACAGTCAATTTAAAATATTTTGAAGGCTGTGGCCATGTTTATTCATAGCAGGGACAGTTAATGTGGAGGAAAAGGACAGAGAAGTTGAACATTTAATAATAGAATCCCATTGTTGTCCTTTAACTTTGCAACTTACCCCCATGGTAGTGCAATCTCAGAGTTGGTATATTTAGTTAGGGGGGTGTGGTGGGCACAGTGTCCCTCATGGGAGGGGAACCCCCCCCCCCCACATGGGTGAATTTGCTTTCCTTTGGTTTTCGTTTTTTTTTTCAGGATGGCCAAGCATTTACTTACCTGGAGTGGTAAGTCGGTGTTCCGGGATGTTGGTGTTCTGGTGCTGTCGGCCTTTTCATCTCAGTGATATGGATTTTGGGTAAGTGAAATTTTGGACTACTGAAATAGACCCGTGTGGACATACCATTTCTGTTATATAAAGCAGGCGATAAGAAAGCTATGCAAAGTGTGTAAACCAAAGATTCGGTGAATGCTATATTTGCAGTAAGATCTGTCAGAAGTGTTGCTTTTTATCATTTAATAATGAAAACAAAATAATGCTGCATGTGCTGTGATATATTCCTGAGAACATTTCTTGAAGACTATATCTGAATGTACATATTAAGATGTTTCATCAAAGAACAAAATTAATAGTGATGCAAATATACATATGACATTGGCAAGCTTTTTATTAGAATCTTGATGCTAATGTCATAAGTATGTTATCATTACACTTGAAGTTATATACAAAACAAAGAAATAAACAAACCTTATGTTTAATAGGCATGACATAAGATGTTAGTTTTTTATAGTAAACTGCTGAACACAAATAGCAATGCATTATTGTTTAAGTGTTTCATGACATTTATTTATCTGTTATTATTACATTTTCACTGAATAAAAATAGATACAGAAAGGAAATTGATATTTTTGTGAGGCACATAGGAATCTTTAACTGCAGTACAGCAGTTTCTCACCTTTTCAAGATGACAGTAGATGAGATCCAAGATTTATATAGTTATCAAACAATAAAAAAAATTATTTATCTCTTAGTGTTTTAATGAACATATAAAAATGAGAAATATGTAAGTTAAACAGCTTTGGGACATATAATACTTCTCTTATTTTTCACACATATATACCGGTCTTAAAGGATACAGACTTGTGTTCACTTTGTGGTTAATGACAATTCGTTTAACTGAAGCAGAGGGGTTTGGGCTTTTTAGAATAGTAGATGGGTGGGTTTGCTTAGATGGTTAGACTATTCATCCATGGAATGTTAGACTCCATAAGGGGTTTAAAGGATTTTAAAAATAAGTGTTTAGTTACATTAAATGTTTTTCTATTTTTTTGTGGGTGTCTACAATAACAGTTATGTATCTAATTAAACTGTTAAGTTTTAATGTCAGTATGACTATTAATAAGCAGTTCTTTAACAAAGAAGAGATATTATACTGGGTCCATATAGTTCATTTTAAGACAGTTACATCTACACTGTTGACCTGTATGACAAATGACATTTATTACTTGTATTTCCATAAATGTTAATGGATTGAATAATGGTTGCAAGAGGGGAAGTCTAAACAAATATTTGAAGTTATTTAACTCTCAGGTTATTTTTTTACAAGAAACACACCTATTGACAGAAGATAAAGACAGACGTAATACTAAGTATTAGTCTGTATTATCTAGTTATATTATGTAGATCACAATATAATAAAAAAGAAAGAGGAGTTGCTATATTATGGAAAAGTTCTTTGCCTATGCCAAAATCATTGACACATATATGAATGACAAAGGTATGCTTTGTTCTGTTACCCTAGAATATAATAAGAGAATATTAACCCTTATTAACTTATACTGGATTCCTGGAATAGGAATTAAAGCTGTTGAACAACTTCTAGAACAAGTAATTCAAATTTCAAAAGGCAGCATCATACTAGAAGGAGATTTTAATTGTATATTGTCACCAAATGATACTAATACAACAGGTAAAAGGAAAATACAGGCATCAGTAAAGGCACTGTTAAAGTTCACCAAATCATTTCAGCTTAGGGACATAAATGATTTCTCAGATCCAGAATCACTTGTCTTTATTCATTACTCACATAGACATAGAATACAATCCAGAATTGATAGAGTATATGTCTCCAATGAGTTGATATATAAACTAGACAAAGTTAAAGTGATATTGTGCCCACTTTCAGATCACAATGCAATTACTTTTGAGATATTTTTAAATTCTAACAATAATATTAAGATCAGCCCCCAGATTTAATAAACTCCATGTAGGAATAGTGTAAGTCCTACACAGAGTGTGCTGTGGCCATGTCTGTGACTCCCCCTCAGCAGCGCACCTTGCATATTAATGAAGGAGCGCTACTGAGAGAGAGTCATGTAACACAGTTACAGAATTGGTGTAGGGGGTGTGTTACAGTGTCCAAAGATGAGTAACACATCCCCCGTACTGTTAAAGTGCCAGATGGCACTTAAAAAATAAAGTTAAACATGTTTAAATAATTTTTGTGTGTGTGTGTGTGTGTGTGTGTGTGTGTGTGTGTGTGTGTGTGTGTGTGTGTGTGTGTGTGTGTGTGTGTGTCTGTGTGTGTCATAGTGCTTAGCAATAGGCATGTGCCAGACATCTAATAACAGAAACCAGATGCATTTAATTATTTAGGAATGGTCAAGTTTATGCATAGCTAAGCAGGTTTGCATGGTGCGGTGCTCATCAGTGCTTAAACATAACTGAGAGCCATATAGAAATGTATAGATGCAATCACCATATCCTCGGTACTGAATGTTTAGAGTCATGGCCTTGTGGGCTGTAGGTGCATGGTTTGAGTACACAGACATGTGATAGGAAAATGTTATAAAAATATATATTTTTAATTATGTATACATTGACATTTGGTAACCAGGTTAGTCCAGCTGGACCAGAAGCCCATTTTCAGTGAAGACCCCATAGATAAAAGCCCCAGTTACACAAGTGTCCAATCCATTAAAGTCACACTCCAAGATAATGTAATTAAATTGCATAATTAAAATAGATACACATAATAATAAAGTATCGTTACTGAACAATTAATTTCAATATATATTTTTTTTATTTTAAAAAAAATTTGGTTTGCCTGCAGCTAAGCTCTGCTAAGCATTGCTAAGCCAAGCCAAGCAATGCTTAAACAGGACCTGTTTTAGCAGTACTTAGCAACATGCAGCTCCACTTAGCTGGTTTGGGCATTGCTAAGCATTTGCCAGTTTAAGCACTGCTCAGCTAAGCTTATCGGGTTTGCGCAGTGCTAAGCTTCACTTAGCATTTTTAAAAATGGTGGGAAAACTGCCTTATTTAAGCTGAACAGGTGGGAATACAGCTAGAACCTGTTGGAGTCTGATCCATGCAGGAGCTAAGGCAGGAGTTGGAGAGGCTGCACACTTCAAGGGCACAGTGGTGGGGCATATTGGAGTCCAGGGTCATGGTTGGGCTCCTCGTAAAAGACCATGACATCTGGCTGCTGCAGGGCCAGTACCAGAGGTCCAAATACAAATCAGAGGCATGGGACCGGCTGGCATGTGACCTCACCGCTGCAACTGGCATCCCCCACACTGGTGAGCAGGTGTGTCACCACTACAATGATCCAAAGAGTAGGAAGGGGGAACTCTTGGTCCAGTGGATCCAAGATGCTTGGGACAACAATGCTCCAGAAGTTTGTAAGTATAGGTACCACTGATTTAGCAAAGTAATATGAATATCAGATAGACATGTGTGCATAATGGTGTGTTTCTCTCCCACAGCTGCAGAGGACAGATCTCGCAACCTTGAGGCCCATGCAGGGTGCCTGGCCAGGTTGCGCCAAGAGTGTCATGAGTATAGATATATCCTGCAATATATAACAATATAATTAAGAAAGAGCACAGTAGTAAATGCCAGTAGGTATATTCTGTTTTGAGTGTACTGCAATAAATGTGTTCATAGACTTTGACTGATATAAGTGAGTAATGCCAGGTACAGTTCAATATACATGAAACCTGATAATGTTAAGGAAAGCAATTTACTACTGCATTAATAATGTTAAGGAATAATAAGTATATACTGTATTAATAATGTTCTGGTAATAAAGTACAACTGGATTCATAATGTGAAGGGAATAAATCATCTGCATTCATAATTTTCAGGAAATAAAGTACACCTGCAGTCAGAATTGTTAAGGAAATAAAGTTAGTAATGCATACAGAGTGGAATAACAGCTGTCTGTTAATGCCTGTATTATGTAATGTGTTCAACAATAAAAAGACTGTTAACTGTTTCATGTCACCCTCAATAAAGGTTTCTTGTGCCAAATGTTGTGTGTATTTTGGGCTGTTGGTCAAGAAATTCAGTATTACAAGTGCTGTTAAGTAAACATGGATATAATACCATGAAGTGACTGAAGGCTGGCCGATAAAGAACTGTTTTGCTAAAGTGTAGATGTGGAGCTGTACTACAAGATATACTGAATTATGATATGTGTTCTACACTATAAGATCTGAACCTTGAATAGTAATGTGTATTGTATTATAGTGCGTTTCCCGCAGGGTTGTCTTGTGTTAACCTTTGCATTTCAGCTATATGCATTCCTGAATGTAGCTATGCTGATGCAGGCGAGTGTGAAACTGTAATAGCTGTAGACTGCAAATATAACATCTGCAACTGTATATGGATCAGGTAGCCAACCCAGCACCCTGATATGGTCTGTACACCACACATATTCCCATCCACTAGGGGTTAAATGTGTACACCTGCATTCCAAGTAGTAATACACAGTTCACCTACTATATCTGTCATGCATGCATCTCATGCATGTGTGTTCAAGTGTCACTGCAGTCTTATGTGACACTCTACCTACATTACCAGGTGAGCTCTAGGTACATATTAGTCAATCAGCACACAACAGTGGCTCAGTAGCTCAATTTTCTAAATTATATGTATGTTGTTAATTTTTCCACACATAAACCGGGGTTCGAATCCAAGGACAAGTACTACTATATATTTATAGAAACAGACAAGTACTACTGAATATGTATATAAACAGTTATGTATTGTTAACAGATGTTCTCCCCACAAGAATTATAGGTAACTAAATTGTCTGTAGTAGATGTTCCAATGGTATACTAATTCATGTGTCCAGATGTACTAGTGTGTAATCAGCATTGCTCATAAGGTGATAAGACTTTATTAAATTAAACATCCACAAGTACACTGCTATTTCAAGTTAATAAGACAAATAAAACTGTTTATTGTTGTTACGGCTGTATGGCTGGTGCTTCTGTGAATGTCTGCTGATAATCTAACCCCATGCCTGCCAAGGATGGCAGGATATGTGTAAACTCTGTACTATGCATGGTACATGTCTCTCAAGTGTCACGCTGTCATGGATAGTGATCACTGTTGCCAATCCCCTTGGACACAGATTTAACATCCAATCAAGTAACACACTCACACAACATCAGTGCACAGTACACCTTGGTAGTCATATATGTTGCCCTGACATGTAACAGTCCCCTGTAGTTGTGTACCTGTAGCTGTTACAGCTTGGCCCATACTGTCCCATGCATGTAGCATGAGAGGTATGTATGTGCTACAGAAGATATAGGACACTTATAGACATAAAATTGAGGACAGACCTGTAGAGTGTAGAACAGTAGTATTGCAATAAATATAAGCCTATACTGTTGTTAATGGAATGTCTCTCTCTCCTCCCAACCCTTATCTGCATCACAGATATTATTATTGTTATACTGCAGGTATGGTTTCCATTTCACATATGTTATTCTCAAAACCTTATGTTGGGCCTTGTGTTTTATTATTGTTAAATATTACAATGGTTGCATACTAACATACCTTGTTGAAATACCAATGTTGTTGGCCTTTTGCTGTAACTGTTACTGGCATGCTGTTACAATACTGACTGTTATCCCATTTATTGTTGTGTTCTGTATGCTATGCAATTTTATTGTTCTGGGTTAATTGAAATGCCCATGCATGCTGTTATAACTAACGTTTAAAGGTTATGTGCATGACTAGCCTATACACTTTGAAAAAAACCTCAACATCATAGCACGAGTGGGTAGGTTGGTACCTGCGGACTCACCTACCCCACCTCATCTGGCCATGGAACCTGGTCCCAGCACATATAGGACCCAACCTGGGGCTGCCCCATTCACTGGTCCTGCACCACCCACTGGTGGAACCACCTCAGGGGAAGGGGCCCGTCCCACCCAGGCATAGGCATGGAGAGAGAGTTGTCACCCAGAAACAGCTTTCAGGGATGGTGCACAGGATTCTCCAGCATGGCGTGCACAATCAACTGTGCCAGACCGAGGGCAGCCTGGCACTCCTGGAGGGACAGGCTGGCCCCAGTGCCCAGCCCACAGCACAGCCACCTTTGGGACCATGAAGGAACAGTGGTGACTGCCCATGGGTGGGTAGCTCAGTCCCACTGCTGCCATCTGGGGACACTTGGTTCTCCAATTCCACAACACCCTCCCTGTCCAAGATGTTTACCCCCCTCATGAGTTATACACCACCCCTGTCTGCCACCTTGTCTGTTTTGTTTGTTTGCAAATGCTACCTCTCCTATCCAACTTACCTCCCCACATATACCTATATCCCTTCCCCAGCATTCCACTCTCTCCTTAAAAAAAAACAAATGAGCATCTGTCCCGCAAAGAAAATCACCCCATACATAACTCTCCATTTTTGCCAACACCTACACTGCCATCAATCGATCATCACAGCAATTAATCAACAAATTTATGTCACCCACACCTCTCCTTCTGGGATGTGAGACTCCAAATTCCAAATTATCCACAACATGCGCAGCTGTTGCTGTATAAGAAATGGAGAGCTATGGTCCTTTCCTACACCCATCCTGCACATCCCTCCTGCCTTTCATATTGTTTTTCCCCCTGCTTGCCCCCATTTCACCACTTTCCTGTCACCCCTTTTTCTTTTCTTTTTTGGAAATAGTGAGGGTTTAAGTGGGGCTAAGCGCCACTTCATTTCATGGTGCGTCATGTAAACCTGCTTAAAACTGCTTTAATCACCTTCTGTCTTTCTGACACTGTTCTGCACATCAGCAAAATTATCACCCTGGCAAGTCTTGAACCCAGGACCCTGCCAACTATGACATACTGCATTAGCCCACTTGGCCACTGAGCTTTGAAGACTAACAGGTGTTTCCATAAATGTATCCTCTTTATCAGTGATGCACAGCAGAAAACTATTCAGCCACTGCCAAGTTTCAAACACATGACTCTGTCAACTATAGCACAGTGCATTAGCCCACTAGGCCACACATCTAGCCCACTAGGCCACACAGCTTTGAAGACTGGTAGGTGTTCCATGAACTTATCCTGATTATCAGTGATGCACAGCAGAAATATATACAGCCCTATCAACTTCAGCACAGTGCATTAGCCCACTAGGCCACTCAGCTCTGAGGAGTAACAGCTGTTTCCATAAATATATCCTTATTACCAGTGACACACTGCTTGTACATATAATGAGAAAAAAATTATAACGTACTTGGGACTGTGATACAGGCACCAAACCAGTACACAGACAAATATTGATGGATGTACGTGAGACTTAGGATATCAGGTAGAGATGATAACTGCATACTGTTGCGAAATGTCCACAGTTGTGACACCTGCATTTGGCACACTTGTCACAGAACCTATGCTGTGTGCTGATGTACTGGCAAATCAGTACACATTGAGATTATGAAATCATGACAGACAGTTCAGTGTCACATGTCATACACATCTGATCACACATGTTCATGCCAATCCTGTGTAACAGACCATATGCAAGCACATATGTCTTGCAAATACACCTGCTATAGTCTTGACTCTGTAGCTCAATCTGTTACATTCCTAGCATGCTTAACATTTTTCCACCTACAGTCCTGGCTTCCATTCCAGTGTGTCACATGTCAAGTACATGGTTGTTGGAAGAATTAAATGACTGAGCCGTGCAATTTTAAGCAGAACTTTTTTCTCTTACTGCAGTCACTGCCACCCATATTAGCACCTCAAAGCCCTGTAGGTTGAAACACACTTCACAAATAAGTATAGGTGTCCTAAATGTCACCTACCACTCTCTGGATGGCACTATTAAATAACATATGTATCTGAGGCACATGCCTCACCTGGAATGTTATGGGTACCCCACCCTGGCTATGCTGTGACAACAGAGCTGACACTGCTCCCTCACTGACATATACAGCTTGCTGTCCCACATTGTGTTTACAATCCACAGTATGGCTCCTGAGCAGAAGACAGCAGCTGCAGCCTGCAGCATATCCATCAGTACGTTCAGCTACTTGCTACAGACCTACCATACCTCCCAAACATCTAGAACAAGGAATCCACACAACACCCATACATAAAGGGGTGGGGAGGGAATGGTCAAGTGACAGGGTCATGTGTCAAAGTCTTCACCTACAAACATGCACAGCTGATAGACCAGCAGCATGCATATTCTGATGCAAATGGCGTATGACATTCACATTTCTCTGTCTTCTTATTGACCTCAACCCACATTGTTAAACAGTAAACTGCCACATAATCAGAAAGTCTGTTCACAATGGCCAAACATAGCATGCAAAATTGCGGACATACCACATAAATGCCAATAGTGGACAGTATTTCTACCTACTCTCTGTGATGCTGTAGTCCCCACACCTTGATAATGTCCTTCTCACAGGCCAGGAAAAGGGTCAGAGCCTACATGAAGGCCTCAAATACAGCACTGTGTTGCCAAGACTTTGGCTAATGAAAATGCAACCCAGCTGTTCTGAATGCAATTAGCAGGTCTGAGCCACAGATTGGTGCACAGGCAATCAGCTGTTCATGAGCATTACCTACAAAAGACAAGCTGCTGCCTATGGTACACAGGTCTGTGACTTTCTCTATGGTGACAGACTGCACTATCATAGCATTCTACCACAGGATTTCTGCACATAAAGACATAAAGGAGTACAACACTATACCAGGTATGTAATAGTATTCCCCATGTAATCGGACACAGTTGGGGGAATGCAGGCATGGGAAATAGGGATTACAACTATAGAGGTCTGTGGTAAATATTTTGGAATTACACGTCACTGTTAGTCAACTATCCAGCAGCTCCAGGTTTCCCTTTTGGCTCTGTCTGCTGTGACACAGATCACAGCTCTGGCCCCCTGAGTCCCCCCAGCAATGGTCAGCTCATGTATGAATGCAACTGGATTGTGTATTAGACAATAGTGACAGTCAGTAGTGGTGGATACAGCTGCCATATCACATGATGTACTGTCAGTCTGCTCCTCTCACTCTGTAAATGTCAAACAGACATAGTTCAAACATTGTCCAGGTGTCCCTGACTGTTCCTGATGTACTCTGGCTAGGTCACTGTGTACTCAACACATGTATATCATCACCTGAGAGCTATGGCTAGCATACCTGTTGACCATCAGACACATGTACACATTCTGCAAACATCTGTGTACTGTGAATGGTGGACACCCACAAGGAGGATACCCTACAACACGTTTGCAGTGCTGTCTGTAACTGTGTCACACAGATTTTGTTGGACTGTCCCCATACACCTGTGGCACCACTCACCTATTTGTGGATGTATGACATGGTGCTGGTATGTTGCCCATACACCACAGTAGATGGCAGTGATGGGAGTGGTCACACAACACAATCTGTCACAGCACACAAGGCCATAATTGGTATACCTAGGATCATACAAGGTTACTAGACTATTGGCTCTGAGGCCCTTACAAGCCTAGCTATGAGTTTATCCCTAACAGAATCATCAATCAGCACCTGTTGCCCCTGTCATTGAGGGACACAGGTGGGACCCCTGGGACAGATTTGTGGTATCCCATCCACTCATCACGGTTACACTTGATGAGGGTCTGCATGGTACTCTGCTTGACATGTATGGAAAGCACATTCCTGAGACAGGGCAGCCTGTGGGAGAAAAACCTGTTTCTCTGACAGGTTTTGCTGATGTGGCATATCAGATTCAAGCCTGTTGTGTTGGTAATGCACAAGGAATTAGACTCACATATATGGGGCAGCTGTTGAAGGGCAGGGTCTAATATTGCCTTGTAAGTGTGCCACAGCCCACCTCTGGCCAACCTGTCCAATACCAAGTAGGGCACTACTGATTAGAGGCTGTCTGAATGAGACAGGTATTGGAGGCCATGGATTATCCTTGTGGGTATTACCATGGCTTTCCAGTTGGTGCAGATGTCTGGATAGGTACATATCAGACAGGCTATTGCACTGAATTATTGTTCTACTGACTGAGGACTATACAGAGGTAATGTCCATCTTTTTTCTGGATGCACTCCCTTTACCTATGAGTTGAACCACTTACAAGGCCTTTCTGCCACTGCCACTACATGATGGTTGAATGCAACATTGTTATCAAACTGAGTACCCGGGTCTGTCAACACAGGTTGTGTGTTTATGGGGTTGCCAATGATGTGGCAAACAGTGGGGCCATGTCCTTGCTGTATGGTATGATGGTACTGTTTTCTGCATTTAGCTTGAGGCCTGACCTTGGCATCAGTCTGTACCCAATGCAAGATCCTGCTGCAGTGTTAACATCATTTGGTGGGTCAATGACAGCACACAACTTACAGTTGCCACAGCCTTAGTCAGTACCTACAAATGTGGCTGGTGACGGTTAGCATTCATGCCTTGATACATATGGTTTATTTAGGGGCAGCGTCTACTCACAGGTCGTTGACATGTATACATATTGCACACATACAGGCAATACAGAATAGGGATGCCACCTTAACAAATGCCCAGTGTGGGACACTTCATATATTATCATGAGAGTTGGCAGGACAAACCATACCCATGGCAATTGCAAAGAACAGGACTTCTCTTGGTCTGCCAATATGACATCATATTTTTGTAGCATTTCCCTAGATTATGCTATGTCTGAGAAGATGAAGGTGTTTCTGTAGTAAAATGACTGCTCTATGCAACTATTACACACATGTAGGAAATGCTTGTTGTTCTACACTCTTGGAACCTATGTATTGTTTTAGTTGTTTTCACAGGACACACCTGGCCAAACATGGACTGCCACCTGCATGGTGAGACAGGTGTTGGCCTTAACACATTCACACTGCTGGAAGGTAATACAGACACAGACACACACACACACACACACACACACACACACACACACACACACACACACACACACACACACACACACACACACAAACTGCCCTTGTTGAGAGTGGAACTCCTACCTGTCCAATTGTACATACTATAGCTCTACATACATATCGCATGCGCCATGGAGCTTATATGTTTTTTTCAGTGTTGGGCAGTACTATTCAGGTGGAGGACATCTGCAGGTGCTGTACAGTTTACCACTGGGGGGGTTTAATAGGTTTGCACAGGCACTTAAAATGGTATAACCACTGCACACAAACACAGAGAAGACAGCCACACTACTGCAAGGGAATATGCATACACACATGCACATGCACTCACAGAGTTGCCAGTTTTGATATTAGAACCCCTACCTATCTCATTGTATATACTACAGTGCTACGTACTTATCACATGCACCACAGAGTTTATGTGCCTGTCAAGTCTCTAACTGTGCATCTAAGGTAGATGACACCAGCAGGCCCTGTAAAGTAATCCAATAGGTGTGTGGGGGGGGGGGTTAACAGGGTGGAACAGGCCTTAAAATGTACTGGCATTGCACACACATAGGCAAGACATTCACACAGCTGCAGGGTGATATACTTACACACACGCTCTAAGTTGCCATTGTTGGGATTACAACCACTACCTATCTAGCTGTATTCACTACAATGTGTACATAGTTATTACATGTGCTATAGAGCTTATGCATTTGGATAGTGTCTGCCACTGCTTTTGGGCTAGATGACATCAGTAGCTGCTGACAGGGAGACCACTGTTGTGGAGGACAGTAGTAACAGGGCCATAAAATGAGTGACCATTGTATAGACATAGGTCTGTTGGGCATGTGTATTTTGCCATATGTGGAATATACACACCAACACACACAAGGTGGCTGATGTGAGATTAGAACCCCTGCTTACCTACAATTATACACTAGAGCTCACTGTACTATCTGCATTCACCACTGGTTACAATTGGTGCACAAGTGGCTGCAGTACTACATCACACTATGTCCTTCTGGGTCTGGGTCTCTCTCTCTCCTCTCTCTCTCTCTCCCTCTGTCTGCCTCTCTGTATATGATATATATATATATATATATATATATATATATATATATATATATATATGTGTGTGTGTGTGTGTGTGTGTGTGTGTGTGTATGTGTGTGTGTGTGTGTATATATGTGTATATATATATATATATATATATATATATATATATATATATATATATGTGTGTGTGTGTGTGTGTGTGTGTGTGTTACCTATATATATGTGTCTATATTAAACTCAACAGATCCAGATATATCTTTTATGAGCCACATACAGATAGATGAGGGTAATCATGTCTGATGGGGATAGGGAGAGAGAGTTAAGATATACATAGCTATCTGTATGCACACAGATATATGGGCATTGCATTTCTATTGTCAGATATGGGTTCAGACATGGGCTGAAATTAGCTAAATATAGGAGCGTGCCCAGTATGACCATCATTAATTACAATGGGACTCCAGGCCAGACCTACCTGTACTTCAGTCCATGATTTTTTGTGCTATAGCCAATTGTCTGCTGAACTTGATGAAACAGTCCAGCACCTCCCTGATATAATGCCTGAGGGATATCCTGGCTGTGTGCTGTGTGTAATATCTGACCCATGTCTAGGGTGCATACAGAGTGTATTGGACTGAACACAGTTTTGCATAATATGTCTAGTACATTTTACATAGCAATGAGATTTCTTGGTACGTTAGTGGCAGATCATTATAGACTGATGTGAGGAACCGCTGACAGACATTTGGGTTACCAACTCCATGCATTGCAGGGAACCCATGCTACTACATGAACTGTTCTATTCTGCACTTTCTACATTGGTCTGGCCAGTAGTTCCCCCTTCCCCTTATATGTGGGCCTTTGTCCTGCCTTGCACTACTTACTGGCTTTGTCCACAGTTGCTGCTCTATGTAGTTGTAGGTATGCTGTGACTGGGTTAAGAGATGTAATACCACACACAGGGTTACGGACTTCATACCTATGACTGTACCTGTTTTGCAGGTAGTCCAGCATTGTGCCCCATACATCTGCTCTGGTCCTCAGACAGTTTGTGTTGTACTGTTATTATAAGGCTATATATTGCCCATACCTCTCAAACTCTTACAGCCATTAGTCTGGACAAGGCCATATATAACAGTGGGACACAGGGCCAAACATGGGGACAAGATTTTAATATTGTTCTTACAATCTTAGACAGCTGGTAGAATGATTTTGTATTAGCATGCATTTTCCAATGGGTATAAAGTCTGCACCTCAACTGTCTGTCACTAGTTTCTCACAGCAACCTTTACTGATTTGCCAATAGTTTGCCGGAAAACTACAATGTTATGACAAACAGAACAGATATATGAGCCATAAATGTGGATATTCTGCTAAGCTCTATACATTTGTGAAGTATGGATGCTGCCCACTGACTTGTTGCAAGTACTGACATAGTTATGTGACAGCCTTTATATCCTGGTGCTGACTTGTTCCAACCTGCTGTTCTACTAGCCACCATCTAAGTTACTCAGAGCTGCGTACAGTCCATATCTGTGGCCTCCTATCCCTCCATTGTCTCTGTCTTTGTCCAGCTTTCTTGCAGTAACAAATACTGGCAAATGCACAACCTGTAGAACTCCTACCATAGGTGTAGTCACACGCAAAATAGTAGGTGCAGCCAGTCCCGAACCATGTACCCCATCAACCATGGTAATGTACTTACCCACTAAGCCATGACAGCTACCAGACAGGGCAGTATACGTCCTGACACTATCAATCACAGACAAGCATAGCACTTTGACCCCTGCATCTTGGGGAAATGGTACATGTCACCAGGTTGATTGGGACAGCCCAGGGATTGTGTGGTCTGCTATTACCTTGCAAACATACTGTGACTGCCATCCCCCAGTAGATGGCCATATGGGATATCCCCCCTGGCAAATATCTGGTACAGTTGTATGGGGACATGGGTGTGTTGGTGGTAGGGGACTCTACCATTGACAGTCAGACATCTGTCCTGTGACCCCAAGGTATGTCATTCCCTCGCATAGTGCAGTTGGTTTCGCTGGCTTGGCACGTACTGCATATTATGGGTCAGCCAGTATTCGATAGAGAATGTCTGTTGTCCCACACAGCTGTCAGTTGTATGCAGCTCTCCTGGTAGCCCACTCTATTCCTTTGCATACATGCTGCAGGTCCATACATATGCTACCACAGTCTACTACCCCATTCATTTGTTGTAAAGAGGAGTGACTTACCTTGTGCCTGCGGCAGTTGAGATAGTGCTTCAGGGCTGTCTCTGTCTCACGCATGCAGTACACAGCCAATACATGGTAAGATACAGGTTATGTGGTGTGACTGGCATCCTTTTTTCTATGTATGTGAATCAGAGTGAGGTGTCAGTCCCTAGGACCCTAGGTTGTCAGTGCATGTGCTATGTTGCCTCTTTGCCAAGAACAGGACATACTGGGCATGTCTACATCTGCCTACAGGGATAGGCTCAAGGGGGTCCTACTTCAAGTCCCCCTGTGGCTGTGGAGACCATGGCACTGGTGGGGGGTTGTGTGTCCCTTCCTTGTGATGTTCCTGCCGCAGCTGTTTCCAGCAGATCATATTGTGTAGCATGGCACATACTGTGAACATGTGTGCACATGTGGCTGGAGAGTACTGCAGGGTTTCACCAGATATATTGAGGCAGTGGAACCATGAGTTGAGCAACCCAAACACATGCTCTATGATGTTTCTAGTTTGTGTGTGTGCCTCATTATGGCATTCTTCAGTAGGTGTATGTGTTTTGATGGGTGTCATCATCCATGATTCCAGTGTGTAGCTAGCATCCCCCAGTAGATGGCCATATGGGATATCCCCCCTGGCAAATATCTGGTACAGCTGTGAGGCATGCCAGATGTGGGAGTCGTGATAGCTGCCAGGGCTGCCAGCACACACATTCAAGATAATGCCCTGGGCATTGCACAAGACCTGGCAGTTGATGGAGTGATACCCCTTGCAGTTGACGTAGACCCTAACATCTTCACTGAGTGGTGCTTTGATGTGCACATGAGTGCAGTTTATGGCACCCAGTACCTCAGGGTAGTGTGCTACATGGTGGAAGAGATGCATATTGCTGACCGTCTCCTCAGGGATGCGGGGTAAATAAATGTTTTCACTGGCATGTGCTTGCTTGGTATCCAGGAACTGGTGGAGTATCCTGAGTGCAGATGCCTGTGAGATCCCCATTATGTCCCCAGTTGTTTTTTGTAGCTAATATTCTAAGGGCTGCACATACCTTTGTTTCCACTGGGATGGGTTCCCGCTGTTGGCTCTGGGTCTGAGAGGAGGTCGGCAGAACTTGGTGAGTTCTTGTAGTATGTCCCTGTCCAGCCTGTAGTGCTCTACAATCTCCAGCTCATGTAGCCCCTGGAAGGTTAGCCTGAGCCTGAACACTCTTCTCTTCCTCAATCTAGGCCTATTGTCAGCATCATCATCTTCACTGACCTCAGTCTCAAGCACATCAGAGCAGCATCAGCCTCTACTATTTTGTCAGTTGAAATTCCCAAGTGTGTACTCCAATGGTGCAGAGTATGTGGTAAAATCAGATGGTAGTGTGTATACATACTTTATAGTGGTGTGCTGCAGTTGCAGCCTGTGTTATTGGCTCATTAAGCTGCATTCCACCTGATAGGTATATCATTGGGGGTTTGAATGGGCCAGGTTTGTTGAACAGGGCTTATCAGTAATTTCTACCTGATTGGCTTTCCCAGGCTTTTTTTTATTTATTTATTTTTTCTAATTCTTTCATTGCTAAGCAGTGCGGTGCGGTGTGCCACACAAACCCACGGCACTAGTGTAAACAGTGCTTAGCAGTTTTGACACTCCCCCAACCACGGGCACATTCAGATTTTCTTAAACCAGCTAAAACATGTGCCGCAGGGCTAAACACAGCTCAGCAGCATCTGACACACACCTCTGTGCAAACAGGCACTGCTGAACTCCAATCTGCTTTAACATAGTGTGACACCACCCTCTTGATGTTAGCTACCTATTTTACTACTACCCACATGGTTCTAGCCCTACCATGGGTTGTATCTGCAGACACTATAGCCCTTTTTGCTATTCAGTAACCACAGCTCATTTACATACAGCTAATTGAGTATACCCTGGATACCTCACTATTCCAGGGCCTGCCTCCATAGCAACCACTGATACCTGCCATTGTAATACTCTGCATGCTGGGCACTATGCAATATATTTGCAAATGTCTACTTTTCACTTTTTTTCACTTTTTATTTTTTTTTCCCCATAACAGCATGTTTGTGCATCACTGCCCATTGTGCAAACGTAATATATGTATTAAAAAAATATTTTTTAAAGATTTTCATTACTTTCTGAACTCACTGGCCATAGTGTTGGCCAGGCCATTTGTGTGCCTACGGTACCATATCTACCCTTCTTTTAGGTTTTTACAGCCCCTGTTTAAAATTTACAGTCTGGTACACGATTTCTATCTGCCTACATTTCTAACACCAAAATGGCATCTACTTTTCTGCTTTTTGTATCACAAATCAACTTCATTTGCATAGTTTTCACCAGCTTATGCGGTGGTTTGCATTCTGCGGACACTTCTGTGTCCGCATGCTCATGCACGCCCCTCAGCCCTGTTTCCTGGATTGCTCGGTGACCATGTTCCATGTTAAGATCATAACACTATGCCTACACAGAAAATCACTCCATGTGGGCTTTATTGAATTCCACCCCAGGATGATACCAACATATCTAACTTGCTTAAAAATTTGTAAGTCCTTTTTTATTAAAGAATTTCTTTCTTTTATAGAAAGTAACAACACAGGAGAAATTTCAGAAATCTATCTATGGGATGCACTAAAAGTATATATTTTTGATAGAGTCACCAATTGGCTATCAATAAAGAAAAAAACAACGGGACAAAGAAACTTGACAAATTAAAACTGGAAAAATCAGACATGTAACAATAATAGCATAGACGAGATTAATAATAATCTACATAATAAGTATTTGGAAATTTTAAATCATAAAACTAAGACTGATCTAGAAAAGTTTAAGATACTCAATTTCTCTATTAACACAAAATCTATGCATAAGTTAGTTAACAGAACAAAACTACTTAGAAAGTCTAACCATATAAAGGAGATTTATTCATATAAGAGAAATGGAAAAGTGACAGAAATAGAAGATATTTTAAAAGAATTTAGAAATTATTACAATAAAATCAAATAATATAATGTAATAGACTCAAAAGGGATAATCAAAATGTATATATATATATATATATATATATATATATATATATATATCTGATGACCAAGAGAAATTAATTGATAAACCTGTCTCAATGTCTGAAAATCAAACTCAAATTAACAAATTAATACCTAACAAAGCACCAGATAATGATGGAATTATACCAGAGCTTTACAAGCTACTACCCAAAGAAGCCTTAAACACATACACAAAGTTTTTTCTGCAGTTAAAGACTAAACGTTACTCCCTCCTGGAAATATACTTTTATCTTCCAAATTTTAAAAACTAACAAAGATCCAACTGAATCCTCTTTGGACAGACCGATTTCTCTTTTAAATGTAGACTATAAATTGTTCATGGTAATTCATGCTAATAGATCAAAATATATTCCACCTTCCGTGATTAATGAGGATCAAACTGGTTTTATTATAAATAGAAATACTAATGACAATATCAAAAGAATAATCACAGTAATTGACTATGTAAACAAAACAAAAGAGAATCTAACATTAATGAGTCTAGACATTAATAGTGGTTTTGACTCTGTGAATTGGAAATATATTTTGTTAGCCTTAGAGGAATGTAATTTTCAAGTAATTTTATACATCTTGTAAATCTTCTTTATGGCAATTGTTTTGCATGTATTAAAATAGGTACTTTTACTTCTGATTCAATACAAATTTTGAAGGGAAATAAACAAGGATCTCCTCTTTCACCCCTGCTTTTCACTCTAATTATGGAACCTTCTGCTAATTTTACTACATCAAATTTAGACATAAAGGCATTAGATCCCCATTATGTCCCCAGTAAATGCTAATTTGGTTTCCAAAATCCAATTATTTGCTGATGACATTCTTCTGACATTGAGTTGCAGAGATAGTTCCCTTACTTCTGTTTTTATGACAGTGGATGTGTTCCAAAAAAATCGGTTTCTCCTTTAATGACAACAAAACAAAAATACTACACATAAATACCAATGCTGATAGATTACTGATAGATAAATTATAGATTTACTAAATACATTGTCAAAGAGAGAAAATGAACTGTTTAGGGATATTTACAACAGATAACATTAATAATATAATAAATTACAATTATGATAGCATAATCAGTATAACAAATTTAATAAATAAATGGAACAAATTTTATTCACAATGGAAGAGAGACTATCTATAATCAAAATGAGCATTTTATTAACAATCCTATATGTTAGTCAATCATTATCTTTACCGCCATCTAAAACATATATTAAAGAATTTAATACATTGATTTTAAAAATTCTTCGGTTCCCCAACAAACCAAGAATTACCTTAAATCATCATATAAGTGACAGCAGAAGGGATGGGACTACCAGATCTAGAATTATTTTCTTTATCATCAATTAAAAACAATATGTCTTTGGATAAATAACATTTACACAGCCAGGTAGAAAGAGTTTCTTGGATGCCTTTGCATAAATTTTAAACATAACATAAATTCTAATCATAATCTTATACTGTACAATAATTTACATTGGTTGCTAAAAGATTGCTATTCAGAAAGGAGTCACCAGACAGCTGACTTTATTTAATTTCTACTATATTAAAAACCTTTGGAAACTTAATTTATAGAAATCCAACATATAATTCATGGATTTTTCTCCTTTTCCCTGTAGCATACACTCAAAATAATATTTTTACTTCAAAGTTAGACACAATTATTACAAATAAAAAATCCATTATATTGGTTTCAATTAATGAATGATAAAAAACTGCATTCTGTTGATAATATCATAAGTAAATATGATTTAAGCAAAGGTATGCAGTTGAATGTACAATCTTGCAGACAATAATTAAGTTAATGCAGCCAGGGGTAAGAGAGCTTATCCAAAAATGAACTGAATTTTTAATATTATTAACACAAAAACACTGAGAGAGGGTCTCTTATCCAAATTATATAGAATGGTGAAGAAAAAAACAAAATGTTGCAATGACAATTATTAGAACTATTTTACTCACATTAATAACAGACCTCCAGATGAAGAGGAGAAAAATAATTTTTAATATCTCCTAAACAGACTTCTTCTCTTATATGGAAACTTTTTACTTGGAAATTCTTGCATAGATCTTTCTTCATATCTCATAAAATTGAATTCATGTTTAAAAATAAGCAGGTTTGTTGGAGATGTAAACAGGAGCTTAAAGCAGATTGGCAACACATGTTCTTTGATTGTGTTGTAGTTATACCATATGGGAATAACATTAATCTTTTTGTAGGCTTTATTTGGGGACAATTTTGTTTTATCTAAGTCATTAATTATTTTTAATACCCCTACTGCTGTTTGTGCTAAAATAATGAAATACCCTCTTTTTGGTTCATTTTAACAATTGCAAGTAAAGTTAAGACCACAAATAGGAAGAATAAAGCTACACCCTCTTAAAAAGAATTCACAAATATTACAACCAAAGTATATCATCTGGAAATCATCGTCATTAAATCAAGATCTACTAGAATTACCTCCTACTATAATAATTGGACAAATTTCAAAGGAACTACTTGATAAACAAAAATAGCTATACTCATATCAATGTAATGTATAGGATTTTGTGAGATTCTTTATTGTTAGTAGACACTCTTGTAAATAGTTGTTCTTGTTCATATTGTTCTTTTTTGTCTCACAAATTTCTAAATACAATTATTGTCATGATCAATTTATTTAGTTAAAATCTAATATCAAATGTAATCAACAAATATAAAATAAATAAAATAAATAAATAAATAATGCAAACTTTTTCAAAAACAAGCCCAGCTCTCTGGAGCTAACTGCCAGCTGAATCAGGGCATCATGGCATCCAAATACTTTTACCTGGTTTAAGAAATCTGAGCACCTCTTCAAAAAAAGCTGCTTGTAAATGCTTTACAGATAGTAGATAAGCTCTTTAAAAGGCATAAATGAATTCCTCTTACAGTATTTCAGATGTTTTCCTTTGACATTTCAATCTTCTTACCCCTTTGTTCTCATTTCAGCCTCTAGACTTGTTTCTGTAAATCTCTATTTTTTACTCACTTCCATATGATTTTTTTTCAAGGAAATTCAGTTTTAAATCTTTAAAAAGCAATTTCATGTAATCAAACTGTATTGCAACCCATGTAAACTGATAAAACCTAATATAAAATTGCTACTTTATTAAAAATACATAAGAACTGTATATTCTACTTCATAACTGTATAATAACTGTATATGATTTTTTATTAATTAATTATTTTTTTTTTTGCTTTCAGTTATTTTTTTAATGAGCTTAATTATGGGGCAAGTGAAAAGCTGCATCCATCTCTCTCCAGGTTTTATACCTCCATGCAGACATAGATGAGTGCTAACTGACCAATTCCACTGTTCAGCACAAACAATGTCAGCAATGAAAAGTCTTCTAGGAGCACTTACAACCTACCTGTAACATGCATCATGGTCAACAGCGTTTCATCTATCTAGGCTTAATGCGTGACTTTTTTTTTCATTTCTTAAGTTATTTTCAGCCCAGGTTACCATTGTATGTGTTGATCCCAAACTCTGACTATCTAGATTATCTAATCTCCCATATAAGATGGGGCAAAGGTGTGTTGAAACCAGTATAAACAAATCATCTTCTCATCCGTCAAACTCTTCCATATGATATTTACTCACAGTAAACAAACAAAAAAAAACATCAGTAAGACTAAGATAGGTTGCCTGAATTATTCCTTGGTAGTTCCTCCTCCTTTCTTTGTAGAATGCTTACATAGCTTTCCGGACCCACAGGTACCAGTCATCACAGAGAGTTAGTATTGGTTCTTTTCTATCTACATCATGTCCTGCCCTGAAAAAAACGTTTCTAGTGTTCAAACACTGTTGATGTGTCTTGCAGTTTATTTCTGTTTCTCAGTGAACTTGTCTCCTTGAGATGCCTGCATTGCAGTCCCATAAGTGCTCTATATTAAACTTCTCTAGTTAACCTGGTACAAGGAGTGCTCTATATTAAACTTCTCTAGTTAACCTGGTACCAGGAGTGCTCTATATTAAACTTCTCTAGTTAACCTGGTACCAGGAGTGCTCTATATTAAACTTCTCTAGTTAACCTGGTACCATGAGTGCTCTATATTACACTTCTGTAGTTAACCTGGTACCATGAGTGCTCTATATTAAACTTCTGTAGTTAACCTGGTACCATGAGTGCTCTATATTAAACTTCTGTAGTTAACCTGGTACCATGAGTGCTCTATATTAAACTTCTGTAGTTAACCTGGTACCATGAGTGCTCTATATTAAACTTCTCTAGTTAACCTGGTACCAGGAGTGCTCTATATTAAACTTCTCTAGTTAACCTGGTACCATGAGTGCTCTATATTAAAGTTCTCTAGTTAACCTGGTACCATGAATGCTCTATATTAAACTTCTCTAGTTAACCTGGTACCATGAATGCTCTATATTAAACTTCTCTAGTTAACCTGGTACCATGAATGCTCTATATTAAACTTCTTTAGTTAACCTGGTACCATGAGTGCTCTATATTAAACTTCTCTAGTTAACCTGGTACCATGA
This sequence comes from Protopterus annectens, assembly GCF_019279795.1. NCBI lineage: Eukaryota > Metazoa > Chordata > Ceratodontiformes > Protopteridae > Protopterus > Protopterus annectens. Next base: position 74,885,316 of record NC_056745.1, read on the forward strand.
GTGCTCTATATTAAACATTTAACCTGGTACAATGAGTGCTCTATATTAAACTTCTCTAGTTAACCTGGTACCATGAGTGCTCTGTATTAAACTTCTCTAGTTATCCTGGTACCATGAATGCTCTATATTAAACTTCTCTAGTTAACCTGGTACCAGGAGTGCTCTATATTAAACTTCTCTAGTTAACCTGGTACCATGAATGCTCTATATTAAACTTCTCTAGTTAACCTGGTACCATGAATGCTCTATATTAAACTTCTCTAGTTAACCTGGTACCATGAATGCTCTATATTAAACTTCTCTAGTTAACCTGGTACCATGAGTGCTCTATATTAAACTTCTCTAGTTAACCTGGTACCATGAGTGCTCTATATTAAACTTCTCTAGTTAACCTGGTACCATGAGTGCTCTATATTAAACTTCTCTAGTTAACCTGGTACCAGGAGTGCTCTATATTAAACTTCTGTAGTTATTCTGGTACCAGGAGTGCTCTATATTAAACTTCTCTAGTTAACCTGGTACCATGAATGCTCTATATTAAACTTCTCTAGTTAACCTGGTTTATTTTCATCTCCATTGTTGTTTCCCATTTGTTGCACCCTCATCCGTCTGCTTTCTTTTACTGTGTAACTGAAAGGTGTCACATTTCCTGTTGTCACTATGTGAGCAGTTCTTTTCTTTGTGCTTTGATGGTCCTTACTGTCACTATAACTATCCAATATACCTCCAGCAGAGCTGTTTGTAATGATAGTGTTGAGCCATACTGTAACTCCAGAATCATAGCTACAAATTGATACACTGTATTCATTAAGGATTGTAATTATGTTTTCATTTCATTTCATTGTTCCCTCAGCATTACCTGACTGCACTTGGAGGTCTGGTTGCCATTCCATTGATCCTATTTAAGGAACTCTGTCTGCAGCACGACTCAATGACTCAAAGCCTTCTTATAAGTAACTTCTTCTTTGTGGCAGGACTCTGCACACTGCTTCAGGTCCTTTTTGGTGTCAGGTTAGTCATTGTGCATTTTTTTTTCTTGGCAGACTATAACTTTCATACATTACTTGTTTGTAACAGGCTACCTATCTTAATTGTTGCTATAAACTGTAAATACAAGATAGAAACACAGCATTCAGAAAGTATAAAGGATCAAATATATATGAAAGAAAACTATGCCAGATAAACAAAAGAAATCAAAGAACACAGTAAGAAAGACAAAGGCTCAAGTGTTAGAAAAGATATCTTGATTAATTAAAATGAAGAACAACTACATTCTATCAAAAACTGGCAGAAATGTTGACACTTGGAAAGTTAAAAGGTAAATGGGCAAGGAAGAACAGTGTGAAAAGTAAAGAACAAATACTTCTGTTTGGTGTTTACAAAAGAAAAAAAGTATTGTAGGTGCTATGTTAGGTCAGCTGAATCATTCAGTATGGAATGAAAGCGTGATATTGTACTATGGAAATATTTTAACTGTTATTATACTTTACAACATGCCAAGCAAGCAAACAAAATCTCTTATATCCCACCTGCCAGTTCAGTAAATGGACTAAAACAACAATCACCGTGCCTCCCAAGCAGTTAAAAAAAACACGTCTATATGATCTTATCAAAGTTTCAGAATATCAAATCTGATATGGTTGACACCATATCATCGAATTCTGAAACATCGAAAGATAAAAAAAAATGCCTAAAACACAAAAATAAAAACTTACCTTTGCAAACAGGGGGACAAGCCCCCCCACTTAAATATACCAACTCAGAGACCACACTACATTGAACTAAACGGAAATCTCCCCTTATGGAGATTTCCATGTAAATGTTCAATGTTTTTTGCTTTCGTTAATCTGGTGCCGACAATATCAGCTTTGATATTGTTGGCCTTCGACAATGTGAAGTAGACCCAAAAAAACTATATATTGCCACAAAAGTTTCACACAATTATCAAACAAATACTGACTTATTCTACTATTTCCCTTCGAATAAATAAAAGTAAGAAAAATATAATCATAGAATTTTATTTAAAAATTCACCCATCCTGTACATTAAAAAAGACTTCTTTCTTTTTCATTCTGATACCATAGTTACAGTGGCAAAAATTGCAGGCAAATTATTCAGTCCCATTGCATATCCACATTCAGTTGTGTGTGCGTGTGTGTGTGTGTGTGTGTGTGTGTGTGTGTGTGTGTGTGTGTGTGTGTGTGTGTGTGTGTGTGTGTGTGTGTGTGTGTGTGTGTGTGTGTGTGTGTGTGTGTGTGTGTGTGTGTGTGTGTGTGTGTGTGTGTGTGTGTGTGTGTGTGTGTGTCTGTATGTGTTCATAGGTTCATAGGTAAGTACTAGGCTATCGGCCCAAGGGCCTAAGTTAGCCTAGTCAACAAGGCTCCCTGGCTTATGCCACCCAAGAAACTTATTTTCCTATGCCCCTGTTGAGCCGAGCCACAGAAGTGATCCCCGGGGTGTATTTCCCATTTCCCATACACTCATCAAGATTTTTCTTGAAGAGTGCTAATGAGGAACTTTGCTTGACATAGATGGGTAGCTTGTTCCAGAGTATGGGAAGTCTCTGGGACAGGAATCTATCCCTCCAGCATGTCCTGTTTATTGTGGTGACATGGTTTAGGTCCCTAGAGCATGTAGCTCGGAGGGATTGGGATTTCTTTAGGTGTAGCATGTCCAACAGCTCTGGGTTTGACATAGCTTTATATGTTAGGCAGAGATAACCTCGGAGTAGGCAATATGCTACAGAGTAAAGCTGGAGTTTTTTGAGATGGTCAGTATAGGGCATCTGTTTGAGGCCAGTAATCCTCTTTGTGAGGTACTTCTGTCGCCTTTCCAGCTGCTGCAGATGTCTTGTGAGGTACATTCCAAAAGGGGCATTGTACTTTATAATGGGTCTAATGAGTGTCGAGCAGAGGGGAACAATGACCTCTTTTTTTCCTGGATGAGAACCCTTTTGTGATGAGATGTGCCATGTAGAAGGATTTCCTGTCTACTGTGATGATGTGAATATCAAAGGAGAGACTACTGTCCACCTGGGTCCCAAGGTCTCATCACACATTCGGCATTAAGTAGACTGCCACCTATGTGGTAGTTCATGGGCACAGAGTTTTTACCAAAGGGGATGACAGTGCACTTTTTTGGCATTGAGCTTGAGGCCATGGCTCTGACACCAGGCATTTGTCTCAGTGAGGCCCTTCTGTAGGATGTTCACATCATTTGGGGACTCGACCATGGCTCCTAGTTTGCAGTCATCTGTGAACTTTGTTAGCCAAAGGCCTTCTGTGCTATTCTATACTTCAGGGAAGTAGATACCAAACAGGAGAGGTCCCAGGAGTGAACCCTGTGGTACTGCACTTGTCACTGGTTTAAAGTCAGATTTGGAGTCTGCAACTTTTACAGTGTGGGTATTGTCAGTGAGCCAGCTGGTAACCCATCTTGTGACATAGGGATTTTTACCTAGTTTAGTGAGTTTTGCTATAATTCCATGGTGTTGAAAGCCTTGGCGAGGTCAAGATAGGCTGTGTGAACCACCTTACCCTCATCTACGGCTTTGGTGACTGGCTCAAAGAAGTTGATCAGGTTCAGGAGGCATGATCTGCCTTTCACAAACCCAAACTGGGTGGGGACCAGAGTTTGGAGGTTACCAATGTCTTTGTTTATGAGTTCCATGATGATACGTTCCATGGCCTTACAGACCCGGCTCATCAGGCTAATAGGGCGATAGTTCCTGGGATCAGTTGTGGTCCCCCCTTTGTGGTGTGAGATAACTGTTGCTGTGTGCCATTCAGTGGGCACAAAGCCTGACATGAGGCTATGATTGAACATGGTGCTTAGGTGGGGAACCAGTTTGTTCTGAAGTTCGTGTAAAACGCAGCCTGTGATGTTGTCCGGTCCCATGGATGCTATGTTTTTGGCTTTAGAGAGTGCAGCTTTTACCTGCGTAGTTGTGATTACAGGGACTCTGCATTCTTCCTGTATAGATATGGGCTCTTAAGGGGGTGAGAGGGGAATAAAGTTAGCACTGAACCTATCTGCCAGGATGTTGGCAATATCAGTTGGTTCTGTAATTTTCGTGCCATTGTGCTGTAACTCAGAGCAGATCTGGGTGTTGCCATTGAGATTCTTGACATAGCTATAGAATGCTTTGTGGTTGCCCCTAGAATCAGTGGCAATTTTGTTTTCATAGCTAGCTTTGCAGAATCTTATAAGGGATCTCAGCTTCTTACTGAGGCTGACCATGGAGCTCCTCCACTCATGGGATTTTACCCTCTTTTGCAACAGTTTCTTCCTTCTGTTGTAGAGTTTGTTTATGGCAGGAGAACACCAGATTGGCTTCCTTTCTTTGGAGGATAGTGTCTTGGTTCTGTTTGAGATAGCATGATCCATGCACGTGTAAGTGCTTACAGAGTGCATTTGTGTAGGATTCAGCAGTTGTAACTGTATTGTCCATCTGTATGGGTGTTATGAAGTTTGCCATTTCTGTCTTAAGAAGCATGAAGTTAGCTTTGGAGAAATTCTTTACCATGGTTTTCTTAATGGGGGGTGGGGCAGGATGTGGATATATAGGGTGATTAGCTTATGGTCAGAATTGATGAATGACGAGTTGACTTCAGGTGTGGAATACTGGTCACTCATGCTGGTAATGACTAGGGCTAGGATATTGTTGCCCCTGGTTGGGGTGTGGATAAGGTGATCCAGGACATTGGAATTTATGAATTCCAGGAAGTGTTGAGTGAAAGAGTTGGTAAATGAGTAGTTTTCCCAGTTAATGGTGGAGTAGTTAAAATCGCCCATTATTAGGGTATTTGGTGGAACCCTAATATTTTCCAGTATATCAAGAAAAGAGGAGTGGGAATTCTGGGGTATGGTAGGGGATCTGTAGCAAGCTACAATTTGGATTGCAGTTTTCCCCAGAGTTAGTTGCACTTGGATAATCTCGGATGCATTATGCTGAGCAACTAGTCTGGTGGTGTGGATCACCTTAATGAATATGGACACACCTCCGCCTTTAGTGTTCCGGTCCAGGTTAGATGGCCAAAAAGTGTGGTATGAGTTATAGCCTGGTAATGCAGGGGTGCTCTATGGAGCCTTGAACCAGGTCTCAGTCACTGCACACATATCGATCTCCATTTTAAGGAGTGCCTCGAGGGAGTGCATTTTGAGATTTAGACTTCTAGCATTGAGTAGCATTACCCTCAGTTTTTGCTTGCCTGTTCCTGTTATGGTGGTGAATTTGTCATTTGAACCTTGCCTAAAAAGGCACTATAGGGGCGGCAAGAGCCTTAGCCAGTATCCGGAATCCCAGGGGTGACAGGTTCAGGCCATCTCTGGCAAAGCATCATGGTCTGTCGACCATGTCGTCCCAGGCAGACAGATACTGGATCCCCTTAGAATGACACCAGAAGCTTAGCCAATTGTTAAAGTTAATTATTTTGTCCTTGCACTGCGGTATCATTCTGGGTGATGGCAGGATGCTACTCAGGGCTAGGGTCATACCTGCCTGGACTACAAGATTGGAGAGCTCTTCCATGTCTCTTTTCATGCAGTCCAGGGAGGTACATCTCAGGTCATTCATGCCAACATGGACAATGACAGAGTCATATTTGTACTTGTTGTGGAGTGACCTGAGTGCATGGGTTATGTGGTGGATCCTGGCACCCAACAGGCAGCTGACAGTAACCTTCTCCTTGTTTAGCCTGGTGAGTGGGACATCAGTGTGCCTGACTATAGAGTCACCTATGACTAGTGTGTTGGGTAGGTTGTTTTGCCTTATGGGCTGTGGTTGAGTGGCACACTGAGTTTGTGGGCTATGTGTCATTTGGGTTCTGTTGGGGGGAGAAGGTTGCTTGCGTTTCTGCTTTGGAGGTCTCTGTTGCTTGAGCAGATTATTACTGAGAGCCTCAGTGAATGTTTTTGTATTTCTATGTGTGGATTGTGGTGGTGTAGGTTTAGTGGGACTATGTGATGAGTGTGGTGTGGTGCAAGTGTTTACCTTCTCCTCTTGACTGTCAAGTTCAGTCTTGGTTGGAGAGAGCTTTACCTCCAGTTTGGCTAAATAAGTGCATCTCTCACAGGTTGTAGTGTTGGGTGGTAGGAGGAGAGGGTTGTCTGTGTATATGAGGCAATTGCTACATTGCTCCAAGATGCCCAGATTCATCAGATAGACAGGAGAGAACACTGGGAGCTGACCATTGGACATGCCTGAATAAAAAACTATTTTCCTCTAGACAAGTGAGGAAAGTGAGTACAAGAGCTGTTTTTCTCTGAGCAAGTGAATAAAGTGAGTGCAAAACTGTTTTCCTCTATGTAATGAGGAAGGTTGAGTGCTGTAGTAATTTGTAGCTTATTTAGTGCTTACAACAAGTTTTGAACAATTGCTGAGCATGAATAAGCAAATTCAAGTGCTAAAACTAAGAATCTATACCTGGAGCTTGTGGTAGATAGGCTACCTAGTGCTTACCACTCCCACTGATAATCTAGAAGGTTTCTCTCCAGCACAGAAAGGCTTGGGGGACTCAGGAGCTTACAAACAGTCCTGGATACAGAAAATCTTTATCTGGACTAGACTAGTTACAGTAAAGGCAGGAAACAAGTGTAATTTTTTTGTTACAGTTAAGCAGACCACAGGAAAATTCTAGCAAAGGTTTTTTTTTTTTTGTAAAGGAAAGGGAGAAAGGAGAAGCAGAAGATAATTCAAGGTTAGAAAACTAAGTGGTTTGGCCTTCTCAAATGTTCTCTCTGTATTAGGTAGAATGAGCTAATGACACTAGACTGGGAGGAGTGTCCCAGATCAAATTTACAGTAGGGGTGGGCAACTGCAAAGCCACCAAGTATAACAGCAAGACACCAACAGGGAAGGAGGGTGAGGAACAATACTACAGCTACTAGCCTACACTCTTTTAAACAGTAAACTACAGAAATGTTTATCACAGCAGAAGAGCAGCAGTGAGCCACAAAATGAAAATTTTAAACAGATAAAGGAGCAAGGAGACACTACAGAATGCTTTTAACTGCAAACAAATCAGTTATATGATACAATCCTTGGCAGGAAATCAGAACAAACAAACAGGTGTTTAACAAGTAGAGAAAATTTCCCATTAATAACTTTTGTCCCGTTAATACCTTTTGTCTGTGTATGAATGTGTGCATTTGTGTGTGTGTGTGTGTGTGTGTGTGCGTGCGTGCGTGCGTGCGTGTGTGTGTGTGTGTGTGTGTGTGTGTGTGTGTGTGTGTGTGTGTGTGTGTGTGTGTGTGTGTGTGTGTGTGTGTGCACATTTTCCCCATGGCACATTGTTTATAAATAACACAATAAATACATAGAGTGCAGAACTATGAATGGTAAATGCACTTTTTACTCACTGCAGTTGTTCTGTTTTATGCCTGAGATGCTCAGCTGTTACACACATACAGATCTACACATGGCAATACAGCACACACTATATTCTTTTACTTTCAAGCTTGACCCTATGGAAAGAGAACATGAATATAAAAAGCAAGTCTTTATTTAATATCAATTTCAGATTGCTTTCTCAAATGCCTGTGATTAGCTGGAGCTGGGGTTAAAATTACTGCTTCTAAACCAGTGCCTTTAAACCCCATGTATTACCACTTTTGTTTCACAAAATAATATAATGCTCTATAGCTATGTGATTAGCACTTTTATATTTATTGTTAACGATCATGTTGATACTCGCTGATAGAACTTCTAATCTATATTAGTCAAAAACATGACTGTTTAAACTAAGCTTTAGCATAGAGGGAATAAAGCCTGGACTGTGACCCAGGTTGAATTAATGGGCAAAGCATCTTTTGGAACTGTGGCGGGGAGGGTGGGTATACCTGGTGAAGACAGATGCCCCACTTACTCAGATGAGGGGTGGCCCAACATGACATGACATTACAGATCTATATTTCATTCACCAAAGTACAAATGTTATAGCCTTTATTGTGCATAAAAGTGTGCATTTGCATGAGAACTATCTAATGCATTCAGACTGTGACATGAATGATGGTGTGCTAATGTCATGTTGTTGTGTCTTTCGGCTTTTCCCGGTTAGGAGTCGCCACAGCAGAACTCCGGTCCGCTAATGATTGGCAGTAGATTTTTAGTTGCCGAGTTGCCAACTCTGACGCACAACCTTCAACGAAGGTACGCCCATTCACGCATGTCTCCACACAGAAGACGCTCTAACTGAGAATCGAACAGGACAACGTCTTACTGTGAGGCGACAACACTACCGCAGCACCACCACCGCAGTGGTGTGCTAATGTCATATGTTTTATTATTTTTATAGCTATTGTGAAAGCAATGTAAGTGACTTGTTTACTTAAAAGCAAATTGTTGCATTTTGATTCTCTGTGATCATTTTTTTAATTCAGGTAAAATTACTTTCAGTTACCTGTTAGTATTTCCCATTGTAAATATGAAATTGTTAGCAGTGCTTGCGTAAGCAATGCATTTTTATAATTAAGAAGAATATGCTGTATTTTATTTCTTTGTGATCACTTTCAAATGCTGAATATTAAATCTACTTGCAAAGGCAATATAATTGGCTAGCTATCTTAACACCAAAATGCTGTATGTTGCTTTCCCCATCTATCCTTTCCCTGGTCCCATTTAACATTATAAAATCAGTTTCAATTGTATAGCTTTGGAGTGCAGCATCTTAGCTCTTTTTCTTAAGCAAGTTGATATGCAGCACTACAGTAATCTGATCCAAAAAGTAACCACTTATAAGTAATTTGTACCGAGGAAGGATTTTAGAGTATTAGATTTCTGAAACAGGTAGAACAGTGCAGAGCAGATAGGATTGGCACCTCACAGCAAGAGGTTCCCAGGTTCAATTCTCAGCTGGGGTGCTTTCTTTGCAGAGTCTGCATCTTCTCCCTGTGTTCACATGGGTTTCCTCTGGGTGCTCCAGTTTTCTCCCACATTCCAAGAACATGTAGGTGGACTGGACACTCTAAGTTGGCCATAGGTGTGAATGCAAGTGTGAGTGTGTCATATGGAAGAACTACCACCACCCAGCAGTGTAAACCTTGGCTCTAGATGATTGTCAGTGATAAAGTGACACCCCAACCCCCTGTGAAAAAAATGGGAAAAAGGGGTTGTGGATGGATGGGGACTTCCAAAACAACAGAATAATCATCTCTGTGTTCCATGCAGGGACAATGATTGCAGAGCTCAAACACTAAAAGAAAAATAATTTGTTTGTATTCCTGCTTCAGTTTCTTTTATAGCAGTATGCTGTACTGTTCAGAAGACATACTTATGAAGAATGAGGTAATGACTTCTTCCACTAAGCATGAGGAATAATTCCCTCAGCAACAATAAATCATGATCACTTTTTCTTTATAATAAAATTCATTATCAGCATTTCAGAGTTCCTCATAATCTCCTCACCACCTGTCATGATACCTTGACCTGCAAAGCTAAATATTTTTACAAATGTCCCACAAACTTATATGTGCCAACTCCATGGTGACACAAATGCGAAAAAGGAACAAATCATTAAAAAGAAAGGAATCACTGCCAGCAGACACTTAGACACTGCATTGGCAGAGATTTCCTATGGAAAATAACAAGTGGGGACTTCAGCTTCACAAAGCTGTGCTTAGTAAGTAGGTTCCTTGTGGAATCTGATTTCACAAAAAACAAAGCCAGCACCAAATAGGCATATTCATACCGGTTTTGGCAACCTTGCCTTCTTCAGATCACTGAAGAAGGCAAGGTTGCCGAAACCGGTCTGATTTCTATGGCATTGCCACATTAAAGAGAAGTATGAATACGCCTATTTGGTGCTGGCTTTGTTTTTTGAGAAATGCTTAGGAGTTTTGGGCCTGTGCATCAGCCTTAACGTTCGAGGTGTGTTTGTGAAGGAATCTGATCTCAACCTGTAGTAGAGCGAGCCTGGCTGGTTTCATAACTGGAGTCTGTAAAACCCCAGCGAACACTCACTGGGATAACGGATAAGTGAAAAGTTTACATTATAATTAGGATTAACAATACGGGAAATTACTACAGCTAGTTCAAAGCAAATATTATCAATACAGATATTACAATACACTTTAATGTCATAAGAGGAAATGGACAAATTCTTGCAACCTTTTTGTTGTTAATGTGTCTTTTGGCTTTTCCCAGTTAGGGGTCGCCACAGGGGAACTCCAGTCCGCTAATGATTGGCAGTAGATTTTTATGTGCCGAGTTGCCGGCCCTGACACACAACCTTCAACAAAGGTATACCCATTCATGCATGTCTCCACACAGAAGACGCTCTAGCTGAGAATCGAACAGGACAACATCTTACTGTGAGGCGACCACTACCGCAGCACCACCACCGCAGTTATTCTTGCAAACCTTTTTGTAAAGAAAAATACTGAGAAAAGTAACATTAACAACCATTTCAAAAGTAGTGATTTGGAACAGTGTGCAGAATAGTTTCAGCACAGGTGTACAATTTGAACAGAAGCAGTGGTATTTTGTTTATATTGTTGTGAATACACACTTCAGACACACAGTTTTTTGTTTTCTTTGGTCTTTTGGTCTTTAAAATGGCAGCTGACACATTCAGAAAAACATTTAATGAAATGGGTAGTTGTAAATGGAAAGTGACCATAATGAAAATTACCAAAGGTAAGACAATGCAATTACTAAGTGAACCACAGCCTCAACATTTTGATTATCTTTCCTTAGTTCTTAACTGCATTGAGGTTTTCCAAACTTTATTTGAAAAAATAAATAAATAAATTTAGAATTTCACTGCATGACAATTTCATAGTCACAGCAATCTTCCAAAGCATGATCATCAGATCGTCCAAAAATCATTGGTGGCTATCATATTACTGAAGTGATTAAAAGAGGAAAGGAATTGATATTTACTTATTCATTCATTCATTCATTCATTCATTCATTCATTCATTCATTTATTTATTTATTTATTGGCTTGTTTTTTTGTCTGTTCATTTCTCTTTTTTTTTTTGCCTTTGTTGACTGAGAGAGTCCAACTGGGTAAAGTAAACCTTTTCAGTGGAGGCCAAGGGAGAAAAAACTCCACATAAATCAGCTTAACTACAAATACTTATAGCAAGTATAGAAGACATACATACATACATGTATACATACACATATACATAGGAGATACAATAACCGAAGATATTTCAAGTAATACAACATAGGAGAAATTCCAAAAACTTCACCATACAACAAATTAAGATATTTCTAATAATACAACAAGACATAACTATATGCATTAGAGAAGTTCTAATGACTTCATCATATAGCATTTTAAGATACTTGCTATCAATACAAGATGGTAATCTAAAGCCTTCAACATATACATAGTTTGGTTGTTGAATGACATTAGGATAGTGACAGTTATGACAATAGACACATGTATAGTTAGGTCTTATCTGTATATATATATATATATATATATATATATATATATATATATATATATGGGTCTACCTTGTATGAATGAAATTACGCTTAATCGAAGGTTACTTACCCGATTCTAATTCTCCGAAACTGCATTCAACCAAAAGCATGGCTGCCAAAATCGTTTTCCTGTAAAAGGAACCACTTGGCCACCCAGGGAAAAAAACTAAACAGACCAAAAGTAAACTCACCAAAGTGGGGGGCTTCACCCTCCCACCCCCACCCCTACTTAAATATACTAGCTCTGAGATTGCACTACACCAAAAAAAGAGCAATGTTCACCATGGTGACCAAGTGGTTCCTTTCACAGGAAAAGGATTTTGGCAGTCTGTTCTTTCGGTTGAATGCAGTTTTGGAGAAGTGGAGTCGGGTAAGTAATATTCGATGAAACGTAATTCATTCATACAAGGTAGACCCATATGTAGAGATATATATATAATATATATATATATATATATATATATATATATATATATATATATATATATATGGGTCCACTATAGAATCCCAAAATACTGAAATCCCGAATTTCAGTATTTTGAAATTCTATAGCCGAAACCTTTAAATCCCAAAACCCCATAACCACGAAATTTAAAATCGCGAACCTACAGTACAAATACACCACACACATACACACAATCTCCCCCCACAATCAAACAATTGTACACTACAGACAAGCAGGGGGCAAGTCCCCCTGTACCCCTCACACTCCCTTACTTATATATACTAACTCTGAGATCGCACAATCACACACACAAAGATAACTCACACACACACATTTCACAGCCCCTGGTACACACACATCATAGCCAAAACACACACTAAAGCCCTTAACTAACACATTCATATGTACTTACCTACACTTACACCCATGCATTCACACACCGCAACACCAGAAGCTCTGAACTTCGGTATTTTGAATTTTGCGCTTCTGGTGTTTCGGAATTTCAAGGGTTCAGTATTATAATTTCGAAATACTGAAAGTCGGGATTTCAGTATTTTGAAATTATTAAGGGGACCCATATATATATATATATATATATATATATATATATATATATATATATATATATATTTATATATATATATATATATATATATATATATATATATATATACTGTGTGTGTGTGTGTATATATATATATATATATATATATATATATATATATATATATATATATATATATATATAGTGTGTGTGTGTGTGTGTGTGTATATATATATATATATATATATATATATATATATATATATACATATATAATGTGTATGTGTGTGTGTGTGTGTGTGTGTGTGTGTGTGTGTGTATATATATATATATATATATATATATATATATATATATATATATATGTGTGTGTGTGTATGTGTGTGTGTGTGTGTGTGTGTGTATACATATCTTATTTTGGCAGCATGATGTTCCATCGAATGCGCCCTTTTGTCAGTGGTGAGAATGTCGGTAGTGCTGATTAAAAATCAGATTGTTACACCTTACCACCTTTCTAACTCTAGATGCCACGGTGGTACGGCGGTAGCATTGTTACCTCACAGCAAGATGTTCTCCTATTCGATTCTTGGCTTGGCTTGGGAGTGCCTTCTGTGTGGAGTCTGCATGTCCTCCCCACGGTTGGGTAGCGTTCGAAAGACATGCGTGCGTAAATGGGCATGCCTTCATTAAAGTTTGGGCGTTGAGCTGGCACCTCAGCATTTCGTAAAAAATCTGCTGCCAATCATTAGCAGACCAGAGTTCCGCTGTGGTGACCCCTTACCTGGAAAAAGCTAAAAAGACAAACAACCACCTTTCTAACTCTGAGATTGCAGTACAGTGGAGATCAGGGAATTTGCCATTTCCCCACTGTAGATTGCTCTAAGAGGTGATATATATGTGTGTATATACATATATATATATATATATATATATATATATATATATATATATATATATATATATATATATATAATAGGGAGTGCAGAGGGCTTGCCACCCTGCAATAACTCTGATTTTTTTTTTTTTTTTTTGTCTTTTGTGGGGTCTATGTGTATGTGCATTGACCATTTGGAGTTGATGATGTCATTGTTAGCTATCATCCTTCCGTTATTTGATGATGCATCTTATTTGAAAATGTATACATTTCAGGGTCATCAAGAAGACTTGGCATTTTTTATTGTGACAAAAGAGGTATAAATGAATAAAATATGTGTTGATTATATAGAAAATACATACATACAATATGATTAACTTAAAGTAAGCTAAAATTAACGTGACCATATTTAAGCAAAAGAATTATATGCCTATATGTTTGCTGCCTAATCAACAGGATGTTGCAGTTTACTTTAGTATGTAGGGCTGTAGCAGTGTGTTTTTTTTTCTTTCTTCCTTTTTTTTTTGAAGGTGGCTAAATTTACATTATGCCTCTCAACTTTTTGTTCAAGAAGTCTGGACAAAGCCAAACATAATGGGGAGACAAAGGCACAAAAATAGGGACAGATGTGAAATATTGCTCTTATAAACTTAGAATTTTGCTAGAATAAAGGGTATTCTGTCAGCATGCATTTTCTGACGGATATAAAATTTGAAACTTTAATCTTTGTCATTTAGTGACTTAAATCCTCAATGATTTTCCAGAAAGTCACTTATTTTATGAGGAACAGACCAAAAATATGAGGCAGAAAATGTGGACAGTTGAGAGGTATGGTAGCTGCAACAAGGAGCTTTTATTAGTGAAATGAGTGCAGCCTGTCTCTGATCATTCATGGTATTGTTACATGACATTGGTTGTTAGCACTACCTGTTTAGCAATATAAGCAGAGAGTAAAAGAGCAAAAGGATAAAAAAAAGGAAGAAACTGTTTATTTTCAAAGATAGTATGGCTCTGCTATATAATATCGGTATATAGATAAATCAACCTCAAGCTTGTAAACTATATTTGAAAATAATTATAAACAGTTAAATAGCACTTGATAATAGCACTTGCTTAAGTAATGATTGTTCTTATCTAAAGGTAAAGAAACCCATATTACATAATTAACTGCAATCAGACTTTGAACATATTGCAGTTTAAAAATAAATCTTCTAAAGAACTATTGATGTCAAATCTTTTCAGGACTGCTCACTCATTTATAATCTAAAATACAACATACTGATTTATCTATTATTTTTTATTTTTAGTTATGAAGTTTGAGAGCGGGAATCATACGACGTACATCTTCTGAAACATATTTAAAGATAAAGCTTAACAAAAATGTAATGAAACATGAATTAGCGTCACGTACACACATACATCTATACATACTTCAAGTGACTGCCTTATTAAATCACATTAAAACATTAAAATCACATTAAAACATTAAATCAATAACATGAAAAATAGTGTGTTTCAGCCTTCACACAGATCACAAGGTCTAGTATCACAAGTTCTGTTCTTTGAAGCATAGAAGATCTTGAGAGAAAAAACATTTGTAGTTTCTGAGATGTAAAAACTGATAAAATAGTTGTGTATTTTAGTTCTTTTATGTTGCATAAGCTGTATAAAATATCACGCAAATGGATGTATTATCTATATTTATTTTTTATATCCATATCTATGTACAGACACACACAACCATACACACATATATATGTATATAATGTGTATATAAAACCATAACAGAAAATTGTTCTGGAACCCGTGTTTTGAAACTTATCTGGATGCCAGCTGGATGCCATCCACATTCAGTTATTTATATGGCTAACTTCTAGTTGTTTCTAAATAAAGTCTCAACTCACTGGTTCTGGAACAATTTTATGAGTATATTTGATTTTTGTTTTTCATGTCTGAGTACAGTTATCAGATGCAATAGGCCAGGTCCTCAGTTTTCGGTTCTTTTTAGTAACTAAAAACATATATATATATATATATATATATATATATATATATATATATAAAACTACAGAGAGAGTAAGATAATATAGATAGATATATAAACAGAGAGATATAAAGTACACTGAACTTATTTACTAAATTAATTTATTTATCAATCAGTCTATCTCCCTATGTATGGGTTTGCTTATTCACCCAGGTAGGGCACTGTCATATATGGACCTATTTTGGGGCCACCTAAAGGAAAGAAATAAAGGAAAGATGAGAGGGGATACAAAGCCTGCAAATCTGGAGCAAACAGTGCATACATTACATAAACATGGATGGAAATAATAAGAAAATCTTGATACAGAATAAAAATTTTCAATGTTAAGTGTGCTTGAAACATTTACAAGGAATTAGAACGTGTATTATTCTATGTACAAAAATATAAATAAGGCAAACTTGGGCTAAAGCACCCCAGATGGATGGCAGTAGGGATAGGAGCTAGAAAAACAGTCCAATATGTTAGAGCAATTTAAGGGAGACATTGGATTAAATTAACATTTATGGGGGAAGTAGGGGCATGTGTTATAACAATAAAGATAGTTATTTTCATGTTTCTTAAATGCCATAATCAATTATGATTATGATACACAGTCCTCTGCATATATTTTAGCCTGCATAGTGACTAGTTTGAAGATCAAGTCCTTCAGTGCCCATGTTTGTAAGCAATAGCTTTATAGTCGATAGACCCTCCTCCACTGACATCCTGCTGGTCAGCTTTTCCTCTCCCCTTCCTAATACACTGACATTTACTACTCCTACTACTCAAACGATCTCTTTCTCTTATGTTTTCCTTCACTTCTTCTAGACTTGTTACTGCCATTATTTATACCCTCCAGTCTTTACGGGAACTGCATGCCTTCAAAGAAGTCAACCTTTGTCTCCCCCCTTTCTTTCTTATTTTTCCTTGCCTGAGACAGTTACTAATCCAATTTTAGCTCTGAGCTAGTATTTGTGTACAGTCAATATCAATTCAGTGCACTCAACTGTCTCTTTAGTGTGTTGTTATTTTTCTATAGAAGTGTCCCTGCAAGCAAATAGATATGTTTGTAAGCATGAAGTCTTCGGTTTGAACACCAGTCTATGGGCTATATTTGTATGTAAATTATAAATCTTATGGCAGCCTAAAACAACGAACTTTGTCCGCTATAATAGCTCTACCGTCTTAGACCACAGCAGTCCTGTTGGTACTTTCTCCTAGCACGCCACTACCTCACTTCCTTAAGTTTATTTCTCTTCTTGTGTAACCACGTTTGAGTCCTCAGGCAGGATTTTTCCAAAGCTGAATTACTGCATTTTGACTTACTTTTTCTCATTGTTTTGCTGGTCTGTGGAAGTTGAAGTACACTTTTGGATTTGGCATTTTAAACTTCATAGAAACTTCCTTGCATTACACACTTGTTCAAACAGTCAGGTGCCGTTTTTTGTACTGTTATAACCATTAGTGAGGTCAAGGTGATACTGGATTAACTCTTCCCCTAAAACTGTGTCCTAGAACAACAAAACCAAGACATTCCTCTACTAGCACAGAATCCTTTTAAACTGCATTGTGCCTTTTACTTATTTCTCAGCAGATTTGTGTCTGTTTACATTAAGTCACTGATTGTTTTCGCTGTCTCTTGACAAGTTTTCAACTTACTTCATTCATCCTCGGGCTCACTCCATTCACCTGCCCTACCTCCAAATCCTATCCACCCCTCTTACTCTACATTTATACTTCCGTAGCACCAACCACATGTTCCTCTAACCAATACCATCAGTTCCCTTCAGTAGGAAAACAATCAATACAATTACTCCCAATAGTAATTCCCTCTCTAGTTTACCACCCACGACTCACTCAGTAATTGTCTTAATCATTGCTTTCTATAACTATCAAATTATATCTCTACAACCAGCCCACTACCCTCCCAATATTTTTATCCTAATTTACAACAAAGATAAAACCCGTTAAATAAAATGCCCATAAGTCAAATTATTCTACTATTTCTCCTCACTCTACTAGCCTTTACCACCAATTATCAAATCCACCTCCTTCAAATATTTAACATTTCAACCAGTCATCACAAAGAATATCAACTACCCAGCCTGCCTTTCTCTATAACACTCTATCTCTACAAATAAACCACGTCTGATTTATTTTTCTATAAATATCTTAAAACTAAGCATTCAAATTTACAAATAAATATCAAACCATGACCAAAATATAACTGGCCACACTCTTCCCTCTGTAAAATATCAGTTTAAAACATTAGTGGAGATATTCACCCAAAACCTGGTCCCACTCTTCAAAAAACCATCACTTCCAATCCTCAAATAAACCAGTCACCTAATACATCTCAGCAAAAAGCAGAATCCAAACTCACCTTACTAAACAAGAACCTAAGACGTATGTCCAATAAAATCCATAACATACATGCTTATCTTGTCAAATACACTCCTGATTTAGTCATAGCTACTGAAGCCTAGTTAAAAAAAGAAATACAGGATAATGCAATCACCCCAAGGATACAATATACTCAGGCATGACAGACCAAACAAGCATGCAGGTGGTGTAGCAACCATCTATAAAAATGTTCTAACCGTTACATTACTTCCACATGAAGTACCCAAATTTGACAATGCTGAACTACTAATAACACTCATAAAAATCAACAAATGGAAAACTATATGTTTACCAGCAATTTATATACCAAGGGAATAACATTGATACTGCTGAAAGCATCCTGTATTGGGTATCCCAACAAATTAACCATGAAACTGTAATGCTTGGAGACTTAAATATTAACTGGCAACTGATAAATTCCACTACCCCCACTGAATCCATAAAGATGTACAACTTCAGACAATGAATAACCCCATCTACTAGAATCAATAAAATTCAGGGAGACACTCAACATTAGATTAGATTCTTACAAACAAACCTACTCATCCTTTCAACCAGTTACTACAGGTGTTCCTCAGGGCTTTACCCTGGGTCGTCTCCTATTTAATATATTTATTAATGACCTCCACATCTCCACTTACCATGCTGGTTTAGTTTAGTTTGCAGACAACTCAACATCAATATGTGCAACCTTAGCAATAAATAAGCTCCAAGACATTGCCCAAAAATCTTTCTCTTCTGTAGAAACCTGGCTCAAAGAATCAAACCTCCTACTCAACCCCAAGAAAACTAAGTTAATGCTTTTCACCCCAAAAAGTTGCCAAAATCAAAAGCATTTTTTACCATAAAATCATTAAAACTGTAACACACAGTAAAGTTCTAGGTATTATAATAGATGATACTGCCAAATATGACCAGCATATACTGCACACCATTAAATCTACACATCAGAAATTAGGCTCCCTTTATAGGATCAGTGGATTCCTTACAGATACTGCAAGAAAAACTCTAGCCATCACCACCTTACTGCCAACTCTCTTATATGCTGTTCCTATCCTAAAAACATAAACAATACTCAAAGAAAGAAGCTTGCCTCCTACTACAATAATATAGCTAAATGTGCCACCAATCTCCTTCACAAGACCCGCCATTGTCTTAGCTTAAAGCAATTAAACTATTTAACATATTCACAACTGACTACAGCACACAAATTCACTCATGGTCCAGAAAAATAACCTGTGCTACAAAACCTGTTACTACCCTACTGTCAAGCAAGGTACCTCCGCTCTAGTAACAAATTCTTATTACTTACAAGTAAGTCAAATAATGTTGCAAGAGACTCACTCTACTTCCAGTGCACTGCTAAACTCTGGAATAGTATCCCCATGCAAATAAAACTATGACAAACTCAGTGGTTTTAAACCACTGCTTAAACAACATCTTAACCAATCCTGGTCCAGTACATACTCATCCCAAGGTTAAAACTTTTTTTCACTGTACAATACTATCCAAATACTGTCCTTAAGCATAATATTCTCAACCTCTTACTAAAATGAAAAAATGATTTTTATTCATAACTGCTGCCTGTACAATCCACTAAGCTGCATGTGTGCTTTCTCTTTAGTAACTTCCACCTCTGTAAAATCTTAAAATGTATAAATGTAACTACTGCTTGTGTATAAATGTAAATATAAATAGAAATGTAAGCACTCTGTGTTTGACTGGAACTTAATGCAGTGTAAGCAAATGGAGCTTCTCTCTCCAGACCTCCGAGGAAAATGGGTATTACCCAGTTAGACCTTCCCAGTAAACAAAAACAAATAAATAAATTAATTAAGTTAGGGTGGCTGTGTGAGGTTTTTGTATAAAGTAGGTAAATTTACAACATTCTCTTAGTTGGACTAAGTTCAGATCAGAATTTGAGGTAGTCAGCTATGTAGGATGAGCTTCCAAGTTTTTGGGTCTAGTACTGAAAAGGAGTGATCAGTTCACTGTCTTTCTGAGAGTGAGGGGTTTAAAAAATGCAAAGCCATTTTTCCAGGGACAAGTCGAGGTTATAGGTTCTTTCTCTTAATGGGAGTTTACCAGCAAAGTAAGTGAATAAGTTATATCTGAGGAATTTAAGAAAAAAGAAGTCTAGTAGGCGTGTGAATGTTCTTTGTGTTTCACTGTTGCAGTCATTACATTTGGGTTATCTGCCTGCAGGTAGCCCTCAGCTGGCCTGAATATCATAGTATTCGATCCCTGTGTCAGATGCTTTCTCTTCTTCCATGACGTCAGGTCATTAGGGGTATAAAACATGCAGCCGATGCCATTACATCAGTCTTTCTTGCCAAGCAGTGCCCAAAGCAGAAGCA
Organism: Protopterus annectens; assembly: GCF_019279795.1. Classification (NCBI taxonomy): domain Eukaryota; kingdom Metazoa; phylum Chordata; order Ceratodontiformes; family Protopteridae; genus Protopterus; species Protopterus annectens. Next base: position 74,905,399 of record NC_056745.1, read on the forward strand.
GTTCACAAGTGCCGGTGGTCAGCCAACTCCTGAAATTTTCGTTTTCGAGTTTTAGAACCAAAGTCTTCAAAAAAGCTAAGTACCCCATTGGGGATCCTTTTTCTTGCTCTAAACCGATGTCAGTAAAAGTTAACAATTGTATTACCTGTGGAAAGCAAATACCTCCTAAAGATTTTAATTCGTACTGCATTCCTTGCTTAGGCCCAGACCACGACATCCCTCTTTGTCGGTTTTGTGCCTTATTCAGCCCCCAAACTATTCGTCGTTAGTTTATTTTTACAGCAAATTATTTTGGTACTCGGTTTAACTATCCAGAACTGACTTCGGTAAGCCATCAGACTACTGACATTCCAAAAAAACGTAAAGATAAAGACAGACAGACCGCATAGGTTCAAAGCTGCCGATGATGCTTCTGTTAAGCTAGTCGCCAGTTCACCGGTACTCAGTGAGGCACTTTCGCAGCCCCTGATACCTGCTACTTCAGATTCGCAGGCCTCTACTGAGACCCATTGGGTCCGGTATGCCACAAGATGCTTCTTCGACCATGGAATCTGTGGATGTCTCTACCTTGGATGGGTCCAGAGCCGCTGTGCAGGCACCAGCTTCTGAGGGTGTATTCAGGCCTACTGACTTGAATTTCAAACCAATGCCATCTTCTTCTTCAAGGCCTAAAACTCGACCCATGCCAAGGAAACAGACGCCCAAACCGTATGGTCAGGCCCATATGCCTAAAAAACAAATGATAAGAATGGCTGAAGACCTTATTACTTTAATTAGGGGAAGCCAGCCTTCACCCTCTAAGAGACCTAGAACTGATTTTCCTTCTGATTCTTCTGATCAGGATACTGAAATTTCTGATTACCAGGATTCTTCTGATCAGGGTTCTGAAATTTCTGTTTCTTCTGATTACCAGGATTTGCCCTTATCTACTTCTGAGGATTCTGTTGCAGAGGAGTCCATTCCCTCTGCTTCCCCTCCAGAAGATTTTTCTTTTGGTGAAACCTTGCACACTCTTAAGGAGCATTTCCGCTGGGAAAGCCAGGATTACTCTGACTCCAAAAGAGGCTTAGGGAATTCTTACTCCTCCCTCAACACAGGCCTTTAGCTATCCCTCCTGTCCTGGACATTGTAGATGATGCCTTCTTGGAATCTAGCCTGGCCCCAGACACTTTACCTCCAGCTCCCAGGAAACCTGACAGGTATTACAGAGTATCTGACTCTCACAAGTTCCTCTTCAAGAATCCTACTGCGGACCCAGAGACCATTTCCCAAGGGCCTAAAGGCATTAAGGCTACTACTGCCAAAAACCCTACCCCCTTTTATAGAGATTCCAGGGCCTTGGACAGATAGGGTAAGAAGGCATACTTTGGCCATTAGGGCCTTAAACTGCCAGTTTCATATGTTAAAGTATCAGCAGCATATTATGGGACTACTTAAACATAAAATTATGTTAATTCCTGACTGTGCTGAACATAAAGAATTACAGGATTTAATGTATTCTGCTGAACAAGTTGGTAAACATACTTTGCAATTTGGTTTTCACTCTTTAGAAGTATCTTGCAGGGCTGCTGTCACTGGGTATGTTCTTAGAAGGCATGCATGGCTTAAGGAGCAAAATTTGCCAGATCATGTTAAAGCTAAATTACTGGATGCTCCCTTAAACCAAGACCGCCTGTTTGGCAACAAAGCAGAAGAAGTCCTTAAAAAGATGGAGGAAAAAGCTAAATCTATGAAAACTGTTAAAGATTTCTGCAAGTACAGCCTCCCAGATTTAGTAGGCATTGGCCTTCTAAGAATTGGTCTTTCCTGTCTCTTCCAGGCCTTCTCTGTCCAAACCCAGGAACAGCAGACCACCTAGGCTACAGTATCAAGGTACTCACAAGCCTAAGCAGTGGGGGGCTCCCACTTCCAAAGCTAAAAGTAGTAAGACACCCCCTGTGAAAAAAATGTCACAATGACTTAACCTTAAACCTTCCAAGCCCTGCTCAACTGCCTGTTCCCTTAGGGGGAAAGATCGCCCAGCATGCAAAAAACTGGAAACTCATTACCCAGGACAAATGGGTTTTAAATATAGTTTCCCAGGGATACAGATTCCACTTCCACACCTTACCAACCCCAAATGGTTGGTCAGACCTACCCCCAAATCAGTGGGCAGAGGCTCAACAGCAGGTTTTCTCTCTCTTCTAAGTATCAGGGCTATTCAACCTGTCCCAACAGAGTGAAGGGGACAAGGTTTTTACTCAAGACTTTTCCTGGTACCCAGAAAAGACAGCTCCTGGCATCCTATCCTGGACCTCTCTATTCTAAACACCTTTTTGGTAATCCCAAAATTCAAAATGCTAACACTTCAACAACTGCTTCCTATGCTAGGCAAAGATGCCTGGTTGGCAACCTTAAACTTAATGGAAGCTTACCTGCACATTCCAATAAGGGAATCTTGCAGGAAATACCTATGCTTCAGAACAGGTTCCATGCACTATAAGTTCTCTGCACTTCCCTTTGGCTTATCTACTGTGCCCAGGGTATTCACAAAATGCCTAGCTCCAGTCATTGCATTTTGCAAGCAAATAAATATTCAAATATACCCATACCTGGATGATTGTCTAATTCAGACAGAAAGCCAGGACATGCTACTAAAACATCTGCCATTTGTAATGAAACTTCTAACCTCACTGGGGTACACCATAAACAAAAAGAAATCTCTTCTAGTACCCTGCCAACAAATTGTATTCCTGGGAGCAAGCTTGAACACAACTTCCCAAGTGGCTTACCTCATGCCAGAGAAACAGGTTTGACAGCCTACTTCAAACTACTGGCCACAAAGACCCAGCTATCTGCAAGGAAAATCCTGCAAGCCCTGGGGTTCATGGCCTCTTGCATTCTACTAATTCCATATGCAAGACTGCATATGAGGAAACTACAATGGTATCTAAAAAGCCTATGGTGTCAACATTCTCAGGACCTGGAATCAATGATTCCTATCATTCCTTGTATAAAGACAGAATTCCTTTGGTGGGCAGAGGCCTGCTACCACAACAAGGGGCTCCCATTCACTCTACCCCCTGCCGCCCAAACCCTAACAACAGACGCATCAGACTATGCATGGGGGGCTCACTTGGCAGGGCAGTGCATTCAGGGCAAATGGAACCCGAGTCAGATGCACCTGCATATCAATCAAAAAGAAATGATAGCTGTACAGAATTCCCTGACAGCCTTCAAGAACCACATTCTTCCAGGACAATTGTTGGTAAAGACAGACAACACGACTGTTATGTGGTACATAAACAAGCAGGGGGGAACCCACTGGTACCCTCTCTGCAGACTAGCCATGACTCTGTGGAACACAGCCCTGAGCTACCAAGTGCACCTACAAGATCAATTTCTGCCAGGCAAGCTAAATTCACTGGCAGATGACCTAAGCAGAAACCTCATTGACCCACACGAGTGGAAACTGGAACCAAAGATATTCAACCTTTTGAGAAACAAATGGGGGAATCCAGAGATAGACCGGTTTACCTCCCCTCAGAACTACCAATTGGACAAATTCTGCACAAGGACTTCCCACAGTCAAGCTTGGAAAGTGGATGCCCTGTCCTTCACCTGGGAAAGCCTCTCAGTTTATGCCTTTCCCCCTCTGCCTCTCCTCTCGAAAGGTCTGCTAAAGATCAAACAGGACAAACCAAGGACAATACTGATTGCACCAGACTGGCCATGCCAGCACTGGTACCCCCTCTTGCGCAGTATGTCACTGCTGGAACCATGGCACCTGCCTCAGACCCCTTCCCTGTTGTTCCAGCAGGAGGGGCAGATTCTGCACCCTTCAAACCATGAACCTTGCAGCCTGGCTAATTCCTTGAGCTGTCCAATGGCATCCATCAGTACGCAGGTGCTAGATGTCGTTCTGCAGACAAGGAGGCCTAGTACTAGAAAATCTTATGCTGAAAAGTGGAAAATATACTGTTCCTGGGGCCAAACTCAGGGGATGGGCACAACAGTGCCCAGTTTACCACATATTCTTCAGTACATAACAGAGATGCTCCACAAGGGCCTTTCCTTCTCGTCAATTAAAATTCATGCCTCTGCCATTTCAGCACATTATAATACTGAACCACCCCTCTTCTCTCATCCCTTGCTAAAGCAATTCCTCAGAGGGGCCAAAAATTTAAGACCACCCAGGAGAGCCCCTACTCCAGCCTGGGACCTTAACTTTGTATTGGAAAAGCTCACTCTACCCCCTTTTGAGCCAGCTGCAACTGCAGAGTTGAAATTCCTTTCTTGGAAAACAGCCTTCCTTCTAGCCATCACTTCGGCAAGGAGAGTGTCTGAATTACAGGCCCTCATGGCAGTGGAGCCCTTTATCATCTTTCATACAGACAGGGTGTCCCTCAGGACCAATCCTTCCTTTATGCCCAAGGTGCTGTCTAGTGTGGCCCTTAATCAGTCCATTCATTTGCCTACTTTTTCCCTAATCCACAGAACAAAGGAGAACAAATACTGCACTCTCTGGGTGTGCACAGACAACTTAGATTTTATTTTGACAGGACTAAGCCTCTCAGAAAATCTGACCAGCTGCTAGTTGGATTTGCTGCAGGGGCAGGGTAAGGGGAAGGCCATTTCAAAGCCAACCATTTCTAAGTGGATAGCCCATTACATTAATTTCTGCTATAAGCACCATGGAAAATCTGTCCCACAGGGGATAGGGTCACATTCCACCAGGACTGCATCTAGCTCTACAACCTTTATCAGAGGTGTCCCTACCAGGGACATCCTAGAAGCTGCTACCTGGAGCTCTGTACATACCTTCACCAAGCATTACCACATGCCTATTTTTTCTAAATCAAGAGCTGGTTTTGCCACTGCAGTTTTGCAGGGCTTAATAGCTGATCCTAATGCTCTCTAACTTCATCCTCCCTTCCTTAGCTTTGGGAATCAACCCAAATGTAATGACTGCAACAGTGAAACACAAAGAACATGGTACAGTTGTGTACACTTGCCATAAATGTAGATGTTCGAGTGTATTCACTGTTGCAGTCCTGGTTACCCTCCCTCCAGCCCCCTGACTTCTCTTGGCTATACTTTTCTTCTTGTTTAGTGTATTACAGCTTTCTGGTGTATTTGCTTTTTGTTGGAGGTGTAACCTAACATATAATTGCTTCCCATTATGGGGGCACCTGACATCTGGGGCAAGAAAAACTGATGTAATGGTGTCGGCTGCATGTTTTATACCCCTGACAAACTGACATCATGGAAGAAGAGACAGCATCTGATGCAGGGATCCAAGACTTTGATATTCAGGCTGGCTGAGGGCTACCTGCGGGCAGATAACCCAAATGTAATGACTGCAATGGTGAATACACTCCAACATCTACATTTATGGTAAGTGTACACAACTGTACTGTCTTCACTGGACTGGAAAATATTTTGCTTTATTAAGGAATAAACAGATCATTTAAAGGAACAGAAATGACATACACAAGACCTGACCTAATCATTATGTAGTGCATGGTGTGCCTCAATTACACTCCAAAAACAGGAAAAAGTCTTGTTAAGCACCTTTCTGAAGTCAGAAAGGTGCTTAACAAGCTTTT